>NW_026887644.1:0-89836 GCF_032173495.1 Musca vetustissima | reverse complement strand
CACTTTCACGGGTATTAATATATATTTTTTGGGAATATTGTAAATTTGATCTTTTTCACGGGTAAAATTGTAGTTATGAATTGTTTTTTTTTTTTAATTTTGATGCCTGCATCTTTGTAATATTTCCATAAAGCGAAGTAAGCTTTGACGCTGTTTGATTTTTATATGATGTCGATTGATGTTTGGTGTATGCCAAGATTTTGTAGTTTTTGCAATAGGAAAAGACGTGTGTTGATGTTGATATTCGGGCAATTGAACGTAATGTGATCCATAGTTCGGACGTCGCCACAGTCACATCTGTCGGAGCTGGAGATATTTATTTTATGGAGGTGATGTTTTGTTTGGTTATGGCCAAATCTGAGTCTTGTGATGGTTATTGCAACACTCCGGGGTATTTTAACGTACCGTTACCAGGGCTGACAGTTAACTTTTGGCGAGAAAGAGTAAAATCTTCTGCCAAAGATGCTGGTGTTCCATTTTTGTTGCCATGATGCAAGAGCTATGGATCTGTCTTTTTGTTTTATGTCTGATGGAAATAGAGCCGGATATGAATCGACGGGGATATAGCTGGTGGCAATGGAGTCCACAGACTCATTTCCCTCGATGCCACAATGACTTGGCACCCAGAGAAAGTGTATTATAAAGGCCTCTCTGGACTTAAGATACACCTCATTTTTTATTCGATAAATAGAAGGATGGGTGTTTTTGCTGTTTTGAGATTGAATGAAGGACTGATTTACTATCTGTGATTATAAGGTATTTATCAGAGCCACATGTTCTGATCAGGAGTAGTGCTTCCATGATAGCATGTGCTTCAGCAGTAAATATAGAACTTTCTTGAACCAGTGAGAAGGATGCTTGAATGTCTAACGATGGCAAATAAAGGGCGCAGCTAGTTTTCTCGGAAGTTTTAGTCTGTAAATACTTTTGTATAATTGCTAAATTCAGTTTCCACAGTAATATTGAATTCATTGTTGTGCGACTTTTACAAACATTGAGGAAATTTACATTTGGAACTAGTAGGTTGGCTTGAAGAGGAAGTGTGTATTGAACAGGTCGGTGGAGTCTGAGATTGTGTTGTGTTATTTTGTCCTGGTATAGTTGGAAAAGCGAGGGTCTAGCTTGAAATTTCTCATTATATTCCAATATATATTTATTGGCAGGGTTTCTGCAGTCGGTAATCATATTGTTTATATAACTATTGGCAAGCAGTTTGAATCTTTCCGGCAGGGGCATTACATTGGCTTCCACTTCTAGAGATTGTGTAGGCGTGGAGATCATTGCTCCGAGGGCAGCTATCAGCGCTCGAAATTGTATCCGTTGAATTTAAAGCAGTTTGTTTAGCGGGGCATCAAGCAGTAAATGGGTCTTACTACGCCAATGTATAGACGGATGAGTTGATGTGGGTTGCCTCCCCAGGATACCCCACAAAGGGCCCGGATAATATTCATAAATTGAAATGTTTTGTGTATGTAATTAATATGTGGTGCTACTTAACTTTGAGTCCAGCGTAAAACCCAAAAAAAATTAAATGTGCTTTCAAATTCGATACGTTCGCTGTTAATGCATAAATCAGGGTGGTTTTGAATGGAACTTCGGGTAGATGGATTGAAGAGCATGCCTTTCAATTTCTGTGGGGACAGTTCCAACTGTATATCGTCCAATTTGTTAACTATGCAGTTAAGTGCGTGCTGCATCTTTTTTTGCCACATTAAGGTCTCTTTCAGCGCAGAATACAACCAAGTCATCTGCATATCCTAAAATGTCTACATCCAGGTCTTTGAATACATCATTGATATCATGTATATGTTGAAACTCAGTGGGCTCATAACAGAACCTTGAGGAGTTCCCGTAAAATACCTTCGAGATGTACCAGTATCTGTGTCGATAATGAGTTCCTTGTATTGAAAAAGAAGGTGTACAATCGAGGAGGTATGATCACTTACTCCGAGTTCTTTATATTTTTGTATTAGTATATCAATGTTTACATTATCAAAAGCTCCTTTGATGTCGAGGAATGTTGCCAAGAGAAATTTACCATCTCTTTTTCCTAGCTGTACCGCAGACCATATGCTGGTAACGTTGTCTCTAGTTGATCTATTCTTTCGAAATCCAGACTGTGCGTTGTGTAATTTATCACACGATTCAAGCTGGTGGTCAATTCGGAAAAAATATCATTCTCTCAAATATTTTACGCCAACATGATATAGCGATTGATCGGTATGAGTGAGGGTCATCAGACGGTTTGCCTTTTTTATGAATAGGGCATATTTTGTATTTTAACCATGAGGTCGGATTATCTGCGGATCTCCAGGAGTAGGGGGTACGTTTCTGGCATATATTTACTTTTGGTTGCATGTCTGCCTCTAAACTTTTTGACAATATTCCAAAGTTCCTTTGAAGATATGTCAGCACTAATACCTTCGCACATTTCTTGCCATTCTTTCCGTTTTTCTTCTCTGAGAGTATAGAAGTACTCTTTTTGGCATATTTTTAATTTTTCGTTGTTGATCCTGTTTGGTGTTTTTTTTGTATCGAGCTAGCGCTTTAACAAGATTTGCTCTTACCTTTTTGCATTTCAAGCTCCACCAACTGTTATCCGGATACTAATTTTTGCCAACAGGTGCTTTGAATATTTCGTAGAATTTTTGAGAAAGAAGTTCAAATTTTGATGACTCCGGGCATTGTAAATATTGGTCGTCGTTAAGTATTTGAATTATGCCCTGGTTAATTCGATCGTGAGCTATGTTTTTTTGTATATCGTAGCTATTTTTACAATATGTTGTATATAAGTCAATCTCCATAATTATAGGGCAATGGTCTGAACCAAGACACTCATTTAAAGTGGACTACGTTGTTACAAGAGTAATGGAAGGGCTACATATTGATAAGTCCAACGCCGAAGGAAAGCTGCTACCAAAATAGGTTGACGAGCCGTCATTTAGAAGGACAAGATATTTATCATCTATAAATTGAAGCATATTTTCTCCACGAATATCTGTATTACTACAGCCCCATATTTGGTGATGGCAGTTAAAGTCACCGCACATTATTTTAGCATTTTGTGGAATGCGTGTGGTAATACTCATTAAGTCAGCGGTGCTGAATGTCACGTTGGGTGGAATATATGTAGATATTATAATTGTAGGGCCGGAATCGTCATTTATACAGCACGCAATTATTTCTATATTACGGTTAATAATTGGAATGTCAAAGCTGGCGTGTTTTTTATAAGGATGGCAACGCCGCCACCATATGATAATCTATCTTTTTTTAAAATGTCATAATTAGGTATAGAAAAATGATACGTAGTATCCAAATAGGTTTCCGATATGCATGCTATGTCAATCCCCGATACTTTCAGGAAATGGCATAGCTGTGTTTTTTTTATTTCTGATGCTTCTCAAGTTAATCTGTAGAATATTCATGATCAAGAACATTCATTTTTTCTTTTTGAAATGATTCAAAAAGATATAAAGGTGTACGGATGGATGATATATACGTTATCGGATGATATTTTTCAATGTTTTAGTTATAGGTTGATTGAGTTTTGTAGTGTCATTGTTGCTTTCAGCATATTCTGGTTGAGTGTTATTTTGGTTGGTTTCAATGCTTTTGGAGTTGATCAAAGATTTTGGACTGAGATCCATGGACGGAGTCTCCAAAGCATTGGGTGATTGAATGTCGAAATTTGTAACGGCTTCAGTTAAATCAAAGGCAGCAGACAAAACTTCAGCGCTGGAAGGGGTTTGTTGAATGTTTTCTTGATGAGAATTCTCATCAGTATTTTCAATAAATGAGTCGGGAACTGGATTTTTCTTCCTTTTTATGTTGATTTTAGGTTTTGGTCTTAATTTTGGCCTCTTTGCGTTGATTTCCGGGAAGTCTTCTTGTGATAAGAATCCGTTCTATCAACGGTTTTACCAAGAAAAATACCTTATTTATACATACGTGTGGTGGCAGATTATCCCTACTGAAGGTCAGAAGGACAGCATCGGAATTGATTCTTTTATCTTTGTCATCCAAGTCAGGTTTGGTAAAGCGTTTGACTTCATTTATGGTAATGTTGTCATATATGGGTCCATATTCCGCTTTATGCTTTATAATTAAGTTTTCGTATAGAAATTCTTCAGTGAATTCTGTGTCAAATGGGATTTGCACCACAGCTTTTGTTTCGCAGAGTTCACTTGGTATGAACACGGAGTATCTCTTGCGGAGATCTTCATCAGCAACTATTTTGTTTAGTGTGTCGCGGTCGTTACATATAATTTTTATTTTTGGTTTTGTAACGAAGTGCGACTCCAAATTATCAAACTTTGAATGAAGTTCCATTTGGGTATCCCTGCAAAAGAGCAACGTATTCCGGCAAATAGGAAATGTATTTTTTAATTCTTGGGAGGGTGTATTTATACCCATCTTCAAGGGTTATTTCATTGGCCTTGGGCCAAACCATGTTTAAATAGATTTTTTGGATTATAAGAAAACCGAAGAATTTTCAATAATTATAATTTTCGAATTTTTTTTTTAATTTGCGCGTCCTTTTCGTTTTCACCGTTTCAAAAATCATGTCTCCTAAACAGCAAAGGCAGTGTTTATGTTGAATGACGCCGTTCAGTAAATTGGCAAACAAAGCGGCATTTTTTAAACACATATTAAATATTCAAGATAATTTATAAGGTGTAAAAGTTTGCTTAGATTTACAAAATCCACTCGATCTCAAATGTCAATTTCAAAGCGCATATTTCGAATATAATTCACTGGATTTTTGAACTAATTTTGGAATTGACATTTGAGATTCAGTGAATTCAACAGTTTAAACGCGATCTAAGTGGCAATCATATGGCTCTGTTTTGGAGTCTGTCCATAGGTGAATGCTGGAGAGTGTCCACAGCCGAAGATGGATGCCCACAAATTTAAAACAAAATCAACCAGTATTGGAATTTGTCCATGGAAGAAACTTAAGAGGGCTTCAGGCTTGGCATGTGGAATCTGACTCTGTGTGTGTTTCCTTCTTAAGGCCTTAAGGTACGTTTAGATTTACGAAATCCACTCGATCTCAAATGTCAATTCGTCAAATATAATCCACGGGATTTGTGAACAGGGTTAACGTGACGTATACGCAGTGGAATTGACGATTGAAATTATATGGATTTAATAGTCTAAACGTAGCCTTAAAAAGAAGTTGTTATTTGGGGACTCCACCTACGCAATATATTGGGATTCATCGGCATGACGGCATGATTTAAGGGCCCCATACACTATAAATCATGCCGTCATGCCGATGAACCCCTTTTTGTATATGTGAGATTGACTAGTGTATGGCAAACTCTTCAATCACTATTCCAAAAAATCGATTTTTGTCCCAAAAATTGAATTTTGAGTCTTAAGTTCAGTTGTTTTTTATTCCGTCACAATTCTATTATTTTTGTACACAAAATTATTTACTGACAACTTTCAAAATGAATATTTTTTACCAGATTGTTAGGGTTTCATTTTCAAAATCAAAACTATTTTGATTTTCTTCATGCATTGTATGTGTCACATACTATGATAAATGCTGTACGGCATGATGTATAGTGTTGGGGCCCAACCATAACTGTCCCCAATGAATCTTATTGGGGGACTAGCCGAAAACCGTCTTACATATTCCTATTTTGTAGCGAGAATCGATCAGCTGATTGAAATTCTTCCATGTCCATGTATACTTCTAAACAAACCATTGTTATTACCGTTATTTATCACCTTCATTCGTAAACAATTTTTATCAGTCATTCTCTCCCGTCTCCCACTATTCGTAGCCGGACAAACGTTTTTAAATTAGGTCCGTTCATTCGGGTTATTGACACAACGCGCGGATTTGGTTTTGGAATTGGTAAGATTTAAGAGATTTAGATTTAAATATTTAATTGGAATAAATAAAATGTAATTTTATTCCATTCACTCAATGGTCCCTTCGATTTTTTCTGTTGTAGATCGATCAACATAACAATTATTTGAATTTTGGTAAGAACTACCGGCATAAGCTGCCTGCCGACGAAAAGCCGAAAAAATGTTCAAAAGGAGAGGAACACAAAGTCACAAAGATAGCAAGATAAATATAAACACCCGAAAACGACGGCAAACTGTGGACACCAGAATTCCGGATATTAAATGTTCGCCAATACCAAAAAAGAATCAATCAAAGAAAGAGGTGAATGGTGTAGAACCCCTACGTACACTTTCGAAAAGTTTAAAGAGTGGAAAAGGTAATGGAACTGCTGTTGTTACTGACATCGGAAAAGAAGTGGGCGATAAAAACTTGGGAACACCCGACTCCGTTTGTAATATAGATCTAACCAACATCAACCACAAAGAAACTACAATTCCAAAACCATCATCGAATTCGAATTCTAATTGGACTTCTAAGTTACAAAGAAGTTGTGAACAATTCCAGAAAATCAGTCATGATTATGAAATTCTCAAGTCCATGTTCGACGATATCATTATGGCCGAACAACAGAAGATGTTGAACACCATTGAAGAGGTTGATATACTACACAGATATTCCATATCTTTGGAAATGGAGGCGGCCTCAATGAAACGTAAACGTTGGTGTATTCAATGTCAAATGGAAGCCACATATCTCAGCACGAAAGGACATTATTTCCTGTGTTCGCAGAAATGTGAAGAACTGTACGAATTATCTTTGGAAAGATAGAATGTAACAGTCACATTGTATTATTAGTCTTTTTGGATAGTCTTCAAGTTCCTGAAGTTTCACTTGGTTAGAAAAATCAATATTTTGTTTTTTTTGTAATTGTTTTATTGTAAAAGAAATTGCGTTTGGTTTTGTCCTTCAACATATGTATATAGAGGGGTTATTTTACAGCAGTGCTGTACACGATCACCTTTATCAATATTATTTTTTTTTTTTCAAAATATTTCTCATTGTTATATTTATTAGTTACAATTTAAAAAAATTAGTCATTTTTTGTTTTCTTTAAAAAAATATTCAGGGAATTTAGTTTAATACACTTTACCATATATTTAATATTAACTTATCTTAATGAAGCTTCATCATTTACTATGTAGTAAATTTATGTAAATATTAGTATATAAACCAAATAATGAATTTTGTGGAAACTTAATTTCAATGCATTATTAGTAAATGTTTTCATTTTCATAGAAGAGCTGAAGGTCTTTCTCATAAAAGGGCGAAATGTTTTATTCCATGAAGAGTCTTCTACTAAGAGAATAAAATTGAACATGTAAAGGTATACTTGGGTACTATAGTCAACTATCTTTATAGCTAAGAAGAAGGTCCCTTCTTCATAGAAGAGCTGAAGGTCTTTCTCTCATAGAAGGGCTAAACAGTTGATTTAAAGAAGAGTCTTCTAATATTAGAATGAAATAAATTATTTAAAGGTCTACTGGAATAGAAGAGTAAAGTTAAAGCTGAAGGTCTTCTTCACAGAAGTTCTGAAGGTCTTCTTCTTCACAGAAGTTCTGAAGGTCTTCCTCTTCACAGAAGTGCTGAAGGTCTTCTTCTTCACAGAAGTGCTGAAGGTCTTCTTCTTCACAGAAGTGCTGCAGGTCTTATTTTTCACAGAAGTGCTGAAGGTCTTCTTCATAGAAGAGCTGAAGGTCTTATTCTTCATAGAAGAGCTGAAGGTCTTATTCTTCATAGAAGAGCTGAAGGTCTTCTTCTTCACAGAAGTGCTGAAGGTCTTCTTCTTCACAGAAGAGCTAAAGGTCTGCTTCTTCTTCATAGAAGAGCTGAAGTTCGTCTTCTTTACAGAATAGCTTATTTATAAAAAATAATAATAGCTTATTTATAACCCCAAATCCGTAATCTATTTTGGAAATTAGACGAAAATATACATGAGGGCTATATCTAAATCTGAACCGATTCTCAACAAAATACAATTATTCGAGAGCCAACTAATTTAAAGGAAACATGGCAAACGCCATTCTACAAAATTTCGTGTCAATCGGACAAACGTGGGGGTTTTCCGGTCACTTCGACGTAATATAAATAGGTATGAGTAATATCTAAATCTCAAATGATGAATTTACCATAGCAAAAATTGGAAGGCTGGGTTATAGCAATGGTCAGCTGGTAACTCTAAATGTAATATCGATGTCGACCATAAAGAGCATGAATCCACTTAATATTATGTTACCCATAAGAGAGGGTGGCGTAGGGGATGATAGATACCATGCAACGGTTCTGATTGACTTTAACATGGCGAAGTCCAGGCTTATCTTGGTCCCTCTTTCATCTCAATTGTGGACACTGACCTCCCTGTTGTGCCACCAGGGGTAGCTATTTTCATCACCCGATGAAATAGTGAGCTAATATGTGCCGCGAGTTCACCAATAAGAACTATAAAAAATGGGTTGAGGAGTCGGGTTAGTTGCCTACACTCGGAAAACCGAACCTACTTTGAAAAAGCAAAAAAGATTCCAATTACACTCTATTCGAAATTAATTTTAAATATTTTTTTTTTAATTTGTTAGGATTATCGTTTTGAAATTGACCATCTAAAGAGTACTGATGCTGATTGTGATAATTGACTAAACGTTGAATAATACCTGCAATTGTAACACAAAGGTTATGCCACATTCAAAGGCTATGCCACATTCAAAAATGTGTGTTTAAATACAACTATCATATATCCTTGAACCCCTATATTATAGGATATATATCCTTGAACCCATAATATCCAATGATAAACCCAGGAAATCGTTTGCTCAGGGAGATCGATGTGACCTGCGCCAACTGTCAAGTACCATAGATTTGAAATACATTACAAAAATCACCGATTTGATTACTGGTGAATGGTACTGCATATTTTGCTTTAGCTTAATGCAATACACGTACATTATTTATCCAACCCCTAATATCGGCAAAATAACTGTTATAATTTATATGCATTATAACAGTTATCTGCCAAAACAATGAACAGCTGTTCGCCTGTGTGTTGGTAAATGAATGAAAAATGTGGTAGTAGCCGCTTGCGGTTGAGGTAGGGGTTGCATTTTTGCTACCATCCATTCATAAATTTTAACCGATTTTTAGGGGTTGAAACCACCAAAACGTCATCCAATTGTCAGTCAGTTAGAAAACCTATTTCGATGAAAACGGATCTCAATTAACAAAGAAAGTGAAGCGAACAAAGGAAATCGAAAATAATAAAAAGAAAATACATAAAAAATTAAAAAAAAAAAATAATTTCAATTAAAAAAATGAGAAAAAGTGAATAATATTCTGTGAATTTAAGGAAGTCAAATTTAAAAATAATAACGAATGCAAGCAAAAATTGGCAAGTGAAAATATTGGGCGTTTTTAACTTGAAAAAAACCAAATATGGTTGGATTACTCAATCCCATTAAATATGGAGAAAATTTTTATGATTTATATACTTTGAATACAAGAAGGTAAGAAAATAACAATAATTTCTATAATATTTATTAAGAAATTGTTTAAAATTGAAAAGAAATCTGCAAATTTGTCTTGTGAAAAATTCAGTATACCAAAGTCTTGAAAAAATGTATATCTTGTGTTGACTCATAGCTTTTATTGATTTTCCAACAAAGGAAGGCAGTGGCCAGCGAAATGGGTCCTTTTTAAGGGAATAAGAACAGGAAATTGTTATATTTTGGAATGGGATTTAATTTTTTATTATAATTATTTAACAAATATAAATAGTTTACGTAATAATAATCTAAAGAATACAAATTATCGTGTATACCTAAAATACCAGGCTCATACACACACACACGCTTTAAATAAGCATATCCTTTTCGATAAAAAGGGGTGGTAATAGTCGGAATGGTGGTGGTGGTGTTTTGGCTCCCCCTCCCAATTTATCCTTTTTCAATCAGCTGTTTTATCAGCTGATTTTTGAAATGTTATCTGTTATACAAGATTTCTGTTATACATGTTATCTGTTCTAAAGGTTATCTGTTATACACGATTTGTGTTATACTCATTTTCTGTTATACTCCATTTCTGTTATACATTTGATCAGCTGTTTTTCATGTTTGCATTTGTGTTAGTATTGAGTTTTTATTCGGTTTGTCCGGCCCACCGAATACCAACAACCTTGAGTAATTGCAAATGCCGGCAGTGGTTCATTGACCCCCCAACCACATGTTAATGTAGGTCTGTTGGGTATTTGTTTGTAAACAATGTCACGTGTGCATTCCGGTTTGTTTGTAAACATTGAAATTAAACTCAAAAAAATTAGTCAGTCGGAATACAATTTTTTTAAGAAAAAATAAATAAATAGAAATATATGCGGATCTTTATATAATTTTTTAGACTATGCAATTTAATTCGGTTAATTAAATTTTTTTAAATGATTAGAATTTTTTTCTAACCTGCTCCATGTTTTATTATTCCCAACTGAATTGAATTATTTAATTTCAAAATATCCAATATAAGAATGTAAAATTTCAAGTGAAAATCAAAAAAGATATAGCCGATTTATTATGTCAGCATCAAGTGACGGCTGAAGGGCTTCTCACTTGAAACATTTTTTTGCGAATGGCGGGCATTAAAAAACAAAAATATGCAATTTTAGAGCGAAGTCAATAATCCTAGAAAAATATTCAAAAATTCCATTTACTTTTAGGAAATTACAAAATGATCGCAAACCCTTGGGTAAACGTAAGAATAAGGATAAAAAATCCCCTCTCGCCATATTGGATGGCAATCCAGATTTACGAGTTCTAAATCAATTGGATCAACCGTTAATTAAGGAACAACTTCTGCTGTGTCCAGCATTTCCCGTGGCTCATATTGAGCTGCAACCAAATGCCTCACAGTTTGCAGTATTTTCAGCCATCCGTTCCACGGTATTGGAAGCTGAAACCAGACGTCTATTATTTTATGAGCTGAGCGGTAATGCCAGACATTTACCAAATCTAAACTCATCATGTTGCTTGATTTGTGGATCTTGTCTGTTAAATAATCAATCTTCGGAATGCTCTTGCCAAGCTCTGCAACATGTTGCTGGTGGTGTCGGTGGGGCTGGAAATGGCGCTGTTGTGGCCCAGGTGGCAGTGGCCGGTGTTGCTGGCGGTAAACGTTCCCGTCAAGATTCAGCCAACAGTGATGTCGAATCCGAATCTGAGGAATGCATTGAAAAGGAACCTAAAATTGTCACAGTGCCCTTGATTGTGGGTGCTGGCTTGCGAAGCCTTTTCGAATTAATATCCGAGGCACGTCACATACAACCCACCTTTTGTTCGAAGGCATTGAAGGCTTTGTTGGACGTTATCCAAGGTCAACAGCCGGAATCATTTAAACATGAACCAGAGGAGTTAATTAATCCTTTGTATGATCTCTTATTGGATTTGGCCACAATGAGTTCTACGGAAAATGGTGGCAGTGAAGCTGATTGGTCGGCGGTGGCCTGTTCAGCTTTGATCGGGTTATGTATTGCTCGTGGCGATACAGGGAAAATGTTGAAAGCCATTGCGGCCTTGATCATGTCACCGCGGCATTTGTCATTGCAACGCATACAAATGCCGTCGGTATTGGGTATGCTGCAACGTACGGTCATCAGTGCGGCATTGGCCAAACCAACCTGTCCGGATTTTTATACCAAAGGGGTGCCTGTTAACTCGCTAATTGATGAGGTTTGTAATCAATAAAGTTTGTACAGAGAATGAAAATTTTATTTATTTCCCCATTTCTTTGCAGTTTACCATCAAAGCTCCCTTTGGCGGTTTCACTGAACCAGCTTTGGCTTCCGATGGCACATATTTGTATTTACTATTGGGAGGGGCGCTTTTGAAAATCGGCACTGGTTACAATGGTTCATACAAGGGCCATATCTACATGCAAAATGATGAGTTTACCAAAGAGAAAACCGGTTGGCTGGGTTATAGCAATGGCCAGCTGTATTATCGTCGTAACTCCAAGCGGAATGCCGATCATTTGCATTTGGTTAATACTGAATTGCTGACCATAAAGAGCATGAATCCAGTAAATATGTTACCCATAAGAGAGGGTTTCAATTACACCCTGTTTACTGATGAAGATTCCCTGAATGCCATATGTACCAATCGGGATGTAAGTGATGAGATTTCTTCGAAGATTTGTATGATTTTTTTATTTAAAAATCTGATTTTATTTTCTTAGGATTCCCTGGTGGTAAGACGCCTTAACATTGGCCATCAAAATCGTACTGCTGCTGATCGCGATAATAGCCTTCCCGTTGAATTACCCCTGCAATTGTCACGAAAACGTTTTCGCACCCTGGGCTATGCCACATTCGAGGAAGAAGTTCTCAACCAAAATCAAATTCTCAAAATACAGGCATCCTACAACATTTTCGAACCCAAAATACCCAACGATGTGGACTTGCAGGAAATCGTTTGCGGCAAGGAGTTCGGTTTGGTATGCGCCAACAACGGCAAGGTCTACTACTATGGCAAATCAAGTGCCTTAGGTTTGAAATCCGTGGGTCGTACACCTATTATGAAACTCACCGAATTGATTATTTCGAAAATATCACGTATTATTCATATTGCTGTGGGCCATGATGGTATCCATGCCCTGCTGGTGAATGATGATGGTACTGTATATTTTGCTGGCACCGCTCGTCGCGGTGAAGATGGCGATATCTCGAAAAATAGACGTCAACCCAAGGCTGTCAAACCGAAGAAGATGACAAAAATTGAGGGTCATGTTATTGTACAGGCGGCCTGTAATAATGGCACCTCGGCGTTTGTAACAAAGACTGGTAAATTGATAATGTTCGGAAAGGATACCGTCCATTGTGATGCTCAAGGTTTTGTAAGCGATTTTGCCGATCAACATATTCAGAAGGTGGCGCTGGGCAAAGCCCATTGTGTGGCCTTAAATGCCAAGGGTCAAGTGTTTACATTCGGCCTCAATAATAAGGGACAGTGCGGTCATGTTTATAACAAGTCCAAGGACAGCAATACGACAAGTGGTGGCAGTGGTAGTGATGGATCTGGAAGTTGCATGGCTGGCTCGGGTGGTGGCGGTGCAAAATCTCAAAATATGAAAAAATTGAAATTTGATTTTTCGAATTTATGTGACTACGATGATCACACTGTGGTCCAAGGCCAGTGTCGGGTGTGTGTTGTGTGTAAGGAATGTACGGGATTTTCCATTTCCTGTGTGTCCTCCTTGAATGTGCCGCTGGAAGAGAGGGTGGCTGGAGCGTAAGTTTTGCAAATAACCTAAATGTAATTATAAATAAAAAAATAAAACGCATTTTATTACAGGACCTGTGCTTGTGGTCATGGTGATGCTGGCTGCTCTAAATGTGGACTTTGTGCCTCTTGTATTGCCGTACAGGAATCCGAAAGTGGTAACATTTTCATATATAATCCTCTAGATGGTACATAATATATTTCTTCCTTTTAGTGTCAGATGCCAAGGATACAAATAAGCAATTGAATCGTCAACGTTCGAAGAGCCTGATAATGCGTCGCAAGGACAAAAAGTCATTGGATGATGCCAGTAGTCACACTGAAGAAAATCCTCCTCGAGTTGCTCCCCTGGCCCCACAACTTCTGCAAATGCCTTCAACATCTCCGGTCGTCCAGGTGTCTTGTGGTCTACATCACACAGTTGTTCTCACCCTCTCCGGTGAGGTGTATGCCTTTGGTAGCAATCAATTTGGTCAATTGGGTACGGGTGATATGCAGCCAGTTACTGGACCAGTACGCATAAATGTACCCGGCAATGTATGCCAAGTTGCTGCGGGTAGCAATCATACAGTGTTGTTAACCTATAAGGGTTTGGTCTACACATTTGGTAACTTCCAAAAGGGTCAATTGGGTAGATTACCACATGATTTCCAACAAAAGTCGGCGGGTAATTCGCGGGAAGGTGATAAATCGAATTTGGCTCAGACATATAGAGAATCGTTTGTCAATCACGAGGTATTAACCGATAAGCCAACTGTGGCCCAAATGATATCACAGAGGCAGAAGATTTTGTGGCATTGTACTCCGGGAGTGGTGTTGTAAGTTAGGCACACAGGTGAACTTATTTCATTTGTAATAATTTTCGTTTTATTTTTGTGTTCAGTGGCATTGGTCCCAGCTTTGGTAAAAAGGCAACATGGATTGGAGCAAGTGGTGACCAAACCTTTATAAAACTGGATGAATCGCTGATTACCACACAAATGCTACCAAAAATGAATGTGGCTGCCAATAAGAAAACCATTTGTAAGTTAAGACTTTACTGTCCCGGAACTATTTAAAACAGTTTTTTTGTTTATTTTTTCCAGTGATGATTCCCACCATACCCTTGACATTCAGTGCCATCTCAATAAATCGCCGTGATGGCAACTGTACCGCCCACTATCACAATCAAGTGGATTTTGCAAAAATGGAACATTCAAATAAACCCAAGCTTGTACCGGAGGTCAATCAAAATGTTGATCAAAATACTATGACACCAACATTGGGTGCACCGGCATCATCATCAGCTGGCAATGCAATAAACGAACAAATGTCCCGCAGCATGCATGAGGCCCGAAATCAAATGTTCGATTTACAGGATAATAATCATGTCCATCACAATGCCTCGGGTAGTCAACGTAAAGAACGTAATCGAGAATATGCAAAGGG
Organism: Musca vetustissima; assembly: GCF_032173495.1. Taxonomy (NCBI): domain Eukaryota; kingdom Metazoa; phylum Arthropoda; class Insecta; order Diptera; family Muscidae; genus Musca; species Musca vetustissima. The sequence continues at coordinate 75,232 of NW_026887644.1, read as the reverse complement.
TTGCCTCAAGAGTCCGTCGTCACCCAAAGCGGCAGCTTCATCATCCGCTGCTGCAATTAATGATAAAACATATTCGAAATTGGCATTTGCAATGGATCCAATGTATGACATATTGTGGGTCTACGATTGCAATCAAAAGAAGGTGCTGAGCTACAATGTCCTGGCCAGTGAGATACAACAATCGGGAATGGTAAGAGATTGTAGGGGTGTTTTGGAATCCGGGATTTTAATTGTGAATTTTCTTTGTTTACAGAACTCTTCGAATTACAGAGCTTTGTTAACACCCGAATTGTCATTGCCGAATAAATTTGATTCGAAAATATCTCGCTTGCATGCTTCGCTTAATCTATTGGCATGTTTGGATGTGCTGACCTCCGCCCAGGATGTTATGTGAGTTGAAATGAAGTTGCAATTTTTCTATAAAGAAAAATTGTTCTTCTAAAAAAAATAACCTTCCAGACATTCTGGTCTGGATAGGTCTTTATAATATACTCTTATGAAGGCCAATAAGTCTGTGTGTAGACCATATTAGACAAATTTTTTTTCTATAAAGAAAAATTGTTCTTTAAAATTTGGTCTCTAAAATACTACAGACAAATTGTTCTATAAAGAGACCACACGTTTTTAGAAAGACCAGTTGGTCTGTATAGGGCCTTCAAGTCTTTATAAACACCAAAATATTTAAAACTTGTTGTATTAATTTTATTTCTGTTCTCTTTCAGCCCCGCATGTTTTGAGGACATCTCACCAAAGGAGGATAACCAAAGCAAAGAATTAAAGGATAATCAGTACCAAGTCTGCAATCGTTTTGATAATTTTGGCGGTGGTTGGGGTTATTCCGGCCATAGTGTGGAGGCAATACGGTTCTCAGCCGATACCGATGTGATGATATGTAAGTTCCAACTTCCTTTTTACAATATGAAGAAGATAATAAATGGACAATGTTTTTGCAGATGGTTTTGGTATGTTTGGTGGACGTGGTGAATATTCATGCAAGCTGAAACTTTATGATATGGGTTGCGACGGCGGTGGTTACGAAAAGGAAGGCACTCTCATTAGTGAAACCAAGGAAATCCCCTTCGAATGTCCGGCACGCAGTAAATATCACATTCTGTTACCCAAACCTGTTAGTATAACAGCTGGTCGTTGGTATTTGGTATGGGCCCGTATAGCCGGTCCTTCTTCAGATTGCGGTTCATGTGGACAGGCAACAGTGACCACAGAAGATCAGGTTGTCTTCACTTTCAAATCATCGAAGAAAGCCAATAATGGCACTGATGTTAACTCTGGTCAAATACCCGCAATACTCTACCGTTTAATAACACAAGAGTCGAAACAACCTCCCGCTCCTGTAGATGTGGATCCAGTTAAAAGGGTGACAAAAGAATTTGCCAACAGTGTTACCAAGGAATGCTTCGAAAGTTTGGTATTAATGTTAAATTGGTCATGGGAGGCATTCAAGGGTTATCTGAGAGAACAACGTGATATGTCACATCAGTTGCAGGTCAAACAATCCCTGGAATATTTAATACATGTAAATAAGTCATGTTTGCGCCTGCTGAGGAAGTATACCAATGAAATATATCCACAATATGGAACATCAGATGAAATGGCCGAATATATTGCAACAGCTTCTAATACACATAAATCGAGAACGGATAAGGAGGTTACGAAGTTCACCAAGCCCTCGAGTGGTTTGCTTACGAAATATTTTAATGATAATACCAGTGGTGGAAATGGCATGTCCGGTTCCCAACAATCGCCTATGAAAAAATCCAACATGGAAAATCTCCAATTGGCAGAATGTATTGGCAATGTTCGGGCCATGCTTATTGGCATATTCTGTGATGACATTTTCCAGGATATTAGCAGTGATGAGGCTTTAGCCATGGCCCTGGAAATATTGGATGAATGTCACATAAGTTTTGTGGCTTGTTTTGGGGTATTCTATCCCACATCGACATTGAAATGGAATTGTTTGTGTGATTTATTATCGGAAATGGATAAGGTAGGAATGGTTGACCCGTACGAACTTGAAGGAAATATCTAAACTTCTATTATTTCTATTTCACAGCAAGGAACCTTACATTCACGCCTGCTGAGTGCCATTTTGGCTGGCCTCTGCTCACCCACGGTTAAATTGCGATCAACATTCGCATTGCTGAATCATGGTAATGAACGTCATTCGATTGTAAGTCCTAGTGATAATTCTGGGCTGCCAATGCTCTCATCAACGGATTCACATCAATATCCAATACTGGTGGAACAAATGATTTATCGTACACAACAAGAGAAACGCGATTTCCTTAGTAATTCATGGACATTTAAGGATGTGCTAATGCGTTTGCTGGATATTATAGCAAATCCTATACGAGATCGTTTGGAAAATATCTACAATAGAGGTGTACACTATACATATTCGAGTAGCAGTTATTGTGGCAAGGATTTCAATCAAGGACTTATCGATAATTGTTGTCATTTGTTGGCACGCGTTTTGGCCGAAATCGTGTATCAAACAGCGATTGGTGATGTGAGTATATGATGGAGATACATATTTATTTGTATTTATTAGAAAATGAAGGAACAAGTTGTGTCGTTTCTTTTAATTATAAAATACAAGAGCTTTATTGAATCAAATAGGACGCTTAGAAACTTTGAGAGAGACTAAAAGTTAGAATACAGAAAAATGAGTTACAAAAAGGAATAGAATTGGAGTAGTTCTCAATTTTTCTACCTAAACTAAAGTATGTCATCTTTTTTTATAATATACAAATTTAAATTCTTATATTTTATACAATGCTGTTTATTACTAAATATTGAATATGTGATATTAATACACTTACTTTAGTAGTTAGCCACTTGCCAAACATTGAAATTTATTATTATTTTTAGAATAATACCTTCTAAGATATCATTAAGAAATCTTGTTAAATGGAGTAGTATAGTTTGCAATTTAAATGAAATCGGCCTTAATGGCTTCAAATTGCATTTTTGGAATAAATAAATAAATAGGATTCCTAATAGGCTAGGATTCCTAATATTTAATTTTCTTTATTTTATAATATAACGAAGTTTGAGTGTCTTTAAAAAAACACTCAGACTTCGATGTAAAAAATCCTATTACATTTAAAAAGGCTCTATATTTACTGCAATTTCCGCTAATATTCTTCTCTCTCCCTCCAAATTATAGTATGACAAAATGTTTGTACCACCACGCACCTTACACTCCTCGGGCTCTCGATTTGCTCGCTGCGATCAAAGTCGTACATGGAATACGGGTAGTTTTGGTCCTGACGCCATTGCCTTCTCCGTCGATCGTAGTGGTATTGCAATAGCCGGTTGTATGGTTTATACCGGATCCGGCAGCTATGAATATCAATTGGAATTGTTGTGCGATACATCGGGTGAGATACAACAGCAACAACCGTTACAGCAGCAACAACACAAATGGGAAACATTAGAATCGGTTTCGGGTACCTATGATCAAAGTGTGGTACAAAATGATATGGCGGAGGTGAAATTTGAAAGATCCGTGTTGATAAAGGTAGGTTTAATATTCAAAAATATTTTGAAATTTATTTATTAACTTGCGAGTTTCTTTTTTTAGGAAAATACCCGTTACGCATTGAGGTTTTGTTCTCAAGGTCATCGTACTTGTTCCGGAGATGGTGGCTTGCCATCGGTACGAGGTCCCTGCGGCACAACATTCCAATTATATGCCTGTGATTTAAGTTTCAATGGCACCAACGCTCATCGTGGTCAAATACCCTGTATCCTTTATTATAGTACACCCATAAAATCCGAATCTAGTGGAGGGGGAGCTTTTGGTTCGGGTTGTGCAGCGGGAGGTGCTTCCAATGATGTCTCATTGTCCAATGAGACCACAATGCGTGACACGGCTCTACAAATTGCTTCCGATATAACCAAAAAATGTTCGGAGCTTTTGGTTCTGGCACGCAATACTCTGGCTGCGTCGTTGTCACCGTCGGATAACTCGTCGAATCATTCGCAGACCATTGATTCGGAACATAATATTACTCCAATTGAAGAACATATGGACATAAATTGGGCCAACAACTCCAGGACATCACACTTGCCTGCCGAGGCAGGGGGCTTATCGGCCGCTCGCGATTTATCCAAACGATTAGAGTCATTCTCAAAGGGTATCATCGAAACTTTGAAGTTTGAAAAACGTTCAACCAATCCCTTTGAAATGGAAATTGAAATTGGTGCTACAGAAATACATCCCAAGGATTTGATGATTGAAGAGACGGCGGCCATACATGATTTGAATTTCCGTAATGGTCAGATCACAAAATTCAATGGCAACGAAAGGGTTGGTGCTGAGGCTGTGGAAAATTTAATGGGCGTTTCGGGACAATTTAATCCGGTGGCAATGGCTCGTGCTGATTCTGAGGAAACGCCGGGGCAAATGGCGGCATCACATATCTTGGATGTTTTTAATTTGGGCTCATCGAATTTGTTCCACACCCTGCTGCCACTTGTGTATGCCCACATTGCCAATTTGGCTTGTAATGATGCCAAGGTGGGAGAGATTTTAAAATGTTTTTGATCGTTCTAAAAATATTATTTTTTTTCTTTTTCAGAGTTCCGTACAAATCTTGGGTTTGATAAAGGAAATTCTACCCCATATTGCTGCCCTCAATCAATTGAGTTCCACTCACAAAGAAACAACGGGAATACACCACAACCATTCCTCCTCACTGCCACGTTTGCGGCCCACCTTCGAATTATTCCACAAGAAATTCGATATGGCCAATGAGGCTTGCAGTAATGCTTTGGTGACGGCCTCAACATCCAATCAAGCCACTCATGATCACAGTCCCACAAATGATATACCCACCACGAGCAATCATTATTGTGTCGTGGAAAGTGAACATCCCTATAGAAGTGCTTCCATAAATTGCTATCGTGTTGAATTTCCATCATGTGTCCAATGGCTAACCATCGAATTTGATCCTCAGTGTGGTACAGCCCAAATGGAAGATTATCTTTTGGTATCGGTACCAATGCGACCATTGGCCACTGCGGAAATGTGTCAGGCCAATGAAGATTATTATGATGCATTGGATAATAATATAAAATCGAATCGTACTGCGGGTAATAATGGTGGACAGTGTAAAAATGCCACACTCTTAACTTCATGTTATAAAACACCCATGCAAAAGTTGGAAGCAATGGAGGCTAAAAATGAACCCGATTGGTTTGTGGTGAAAAAGTTTAATACGTAAGTAAAATAAATTAAGTTTATTTGTATTTTAGTAATTAATAAATTTATATTTTATTTGTACAGATCCTCTAACTGGCTACAAAATGTCATGATTCTGCCCGGCAATTGTGTGGAGTTTTCATTGGAAACATCTTCATTGTATGTCCAAGATCCAAGAGTAAATCGTTACGGTTTTAAATGTTTGGTGGTGGGTTATGATAATCCAGTTTTGGTAAGTTTGATAGGCGCTCTTTAGGAAATTGTTTTGAATGTGGGTTTGAATTTTTGTTTTTTTTATTTTCAGTTAACCAATAACAGTTCTTGCCTGGTACGCATTGAACAGGAATTATCGTATTTGGGTGGCATGTGCAGCGGTAATTTAATGAAGAAAAATTTAAGTTTGCCGGGTAAGTTTATTAGCATATTATGTCCTCCAAAAAAAAAAGAAGAAGTGTATACTAAACATTCTTAGCATCTAAACATTCATGATTAGAATACAATTGTCGATTTAGACAGCTTCGTCTCTGGCAATCTCGTTATAAATCTTAATATTTAAGGTAGAACTTTGATGTTTGATATCTAATTTGAAATTTTAGGTTCTCATTCAGTGATAAAAATAAACTTTTGTCAGGGAGTTTTAGGAAGAATATCAGAAAGATACTCGATGTTTTCTTGAAAGATTTTTTTTTGTAACATATATCAAAGTACGGAATAACTTCAAATTTTTTAAAGATTTTACAACCATGCAAAAAGTAAAAAAATATCAGAACGATATGCTTGGATTTGTATAGAATTATTTTAGAAGAGGCGTGGATTTAATTAGAAAATGAAGGAAACACGTTGTGTCGTTTCTTTTAATTATAAAATACAAGAGCTTAATTCAATCAAACAGCACGCTTAGAAACTTCGAGAAAGACTAAAAGTTAGAATACAGAAAAATGAGATACAAAAGAGAAATAAGAATAGGTCATGTTGCCATATTCAATACATAGTGTTGCCAAGTAATTTGTAATTGTAATAAAACAATGCAAAAACAATCCAACAGATTTTTAAGCAAAGATTTATTTGGAGTAATAACAGCAGGATAGGCTTGTATATTTAAAGATTTATTTTAGAGAAATATCAGATGGATAAGCTTAAATTTTTTAAAGATTTTTTTAGAGAAATAACAAAAGGATAGGCTTGGAGATTTTGAAGATTTGGTTTTGGAGGAATATCGGAAACTAGGTGGTGCTTCTTTGTTGAATATTAAAGGAGTACTATTCGTTTTTTTTATCGTTTTAAAAGCTATGGTCATAGAATTTTTTGAGTGTAGTAGAATGTTTTGGATAACACCTATTATTTCATGTATTCACAAAGAGTTGTATTTTACACGAGGAATATCAGAACAATATAAAAATTCGTTAGAACAATATACAAATTCTTACTGAGTAAATGTTACTGGGAAAGTAAACGAATCCCAATAACATTTACTCAGTAAGAATTTGCAGAGAATAAAATACGAATTTTTCGTTCTCAAGAGAGAAAATTGCAAAAAGTAAACGAACAACATCCAGTAAAAAGGTTGTATCGACACAGCTGATTAAAACAACAAACAATTTGGCGCAAAGAAAAAAGCAACATTTTTTATTAGAAAAATGGATAAAAAGCGGAAAATTGATGTTTAATGTGTAATGATACAAAATTAATATAAAATTCATAAAACAATAAATTTGCTTGAGAGCAATTTTGTTGTTTGTTTACAAAACATAACAAAACAGCTGATTAAATATCAGCTGATGGTACAAGAAAATTCTTACTGAGTAAATTTTTCCTTGTAAGAATTTGCAAAGATGTATTTATTTACAAATATTTTCGCGAGATTTTCCTCCCGAAAAATTCTGTCTGTTTTACAAATATCCCTTATAATCCTAAACAGTCTAAATACAACATTTAATTTAAAAATCTCTCTATTTTTTTTAGATGACAAGGATGTTGAAGATCTCTCAACAATAAGTGAAACGATCAGTACTCACTTTGCATTACTATCAAAAGGTTTAGCCTTGGCGGAGCCGGACTTAACAATACATCAAGCATTGGAATCATATTTGCCAATTGGGTAAGTTCAAAATTACATATTTTAAATATTAATACAAATTAGAAAATTATAACATTTTGGTATTATGAAGGGAGAATTTTAATTATTTTTTATTTAAAAATTAAATAATTTTGTACTGAATTAAAAAAAAAAAAAAATAAGAATTTAGATAAATTATATTTATCAGTGCATCGATATTTAGAGAAAATTGAATATGAATAATGGAATAAGCTTGAATTCAAAAAATATTAGGGTGCTAACGTTTTGAAAAAAAGATGGACAGTCGTAAACATTTAAAAATATTTTTGTAAAGATATTTAAAGAATCAGAGCTATTGGCGCTGATTTTTAAAGAAATGTTGAAGGAATTATAACATGATCAATTCTGTCGATCTTTAACCAAACTATTTGCTATCACCGATTTTTAAAATATTGAAAGCAAATGGCCTTATATACTCTATATATTTATCGGCAATTGTGATTTCTGTCAACTTCCCCAATAATGACAAGGGAATCGATTAGTTTGACTTTGATAACTAATCGAGGAATGAAGAAAGCGGGGAAATTTATAGAGCTAGAATTTTCCGAGTTAAAAATTAAAATTCTGAAATTAATTAAATCATAAGAAATTATAAAATGTCGAAGGAAGGACTCTGCATAAATTTATATGGATAAGGCGGGGAAATTAAAAGATCTTAAATTTTAAAAGTTAAAAATCTGATTTTAATTAAATTATAAAGAATTTGAAAATTTCGAAGGAAACACTCTGCATAAGTTAAAATGGATATTAAAGTGTTTTTTGTGGCTTTTTATGATAGTCAAGGACCTTCAAATATTTTTGTAAGGATTTTAGAGTCTTAGGGGAAAATTTATTGGGATTTTTTAAAGCAGATACGTTGAATTTTAAAGAAATTCCTAATTTTTAAAGAATTTATAAATAAGTATAAAAACGGTACCGGAGATTTTTTGTTAAATAAATATCAGTGGAATATTAAAAAGAAATTATCGTGAATGAATTATCTTGATTGTTTTAATGCTTCGATTTTTTTTTATCATGACAATGAAATGACAACAAGTTTATATTTCATATGTTTATATATTTACAATTACTATTATTTGTTATTTAAATATTTATATTCCATATATAAATAGCTAACTATATTTCTATATAAAAGATATACACACATATTAATCTTAATGACTACTAACAAAATTAAAATTTACATTTGGTTTCATATGAAAAACTTAGAAAAAATATTAAATATTTCAAAAATGTTTAAAGTTTTTGGTGGAATTTCGGTGTTCTAGCGTCTTTGATTATATAACAAAACAACAGCAACAAATTTGTGTTATTGGTATTTGTGGTCCCATTTTTTTTCTCTTTTTAAAAGTCAGTCTTAAGAAGTCCAGCATTTTCAATTTGATAGACAATTTGTGTTTCCTTATATGTCCTTGGTTCCGGTTGTATGATATCCATTTTTCGTTTTGCCTTGCGTTTCTTTGCCGCCAGCCAACAAGCAATAACAATAATTAAGGCAATTAGCACTACAAATACAACCACACCAATAATTATATAAAGAACATAGGAGTGTTTGACACAATCGCTGGCTATAATTTCATTTAATGGTTTATAGCCTGAAACTCCCCGGTTATCATGGGCTGCAGCATTGCCATCCTGTCGAAAATATACATTGTGTTGATGTAGATTATAGAATTCGGATGTTGGTCTCAGTGGCTGGGTATTATCATCGACAGAGGAACACGGATATGGATTATTAACGGTCAGTTGTTTTAGATTGAGGGTAAAATCACGACTAAATTCTAATGGTCGGACATTGTCGTAGGGGAAATAAATGGTATTGTTGCTAAAACGCAACTCTAATTTTTCACTGCTGCCATAATCGCGATGTACTTTTATACCTGTAAAATAAAAAAATAGAAACAAAATCAATTTGGATATGATAATAGTGCAAAATTAAAGATTTACTTTAGAGCCATATCTGATTTTTCAAAGATTTATTTTAGAGAGAAATCAGATGTATAGGCGTGCATTTTGAAAGATTTAATTTAGAGCCATATCATAGGGATAGACGTAGATTTCATACGATTTATTTTAGATCAATATCAGAAGGATAGGCGTGGATTTCTTACAGATTTATGTTAGAGCCATATCAGATGGATGGTGTGGATTTTTTAAAGATTTATTTTAGAACCATATCAGATAAATAGGCGTGGATTTCTTAAAGCTTATTTTATTTTACAGCCATATCATAAGGATCAGAAGGAAAGGAGTGAATTTTTTTAAAGCCATATAAGAATTATAGCAATGGTTTATTTTGGAGCCATATCGGACGGATAGGATGGATTTTTTAAGTTTTATTTTGAGAGCCATATCAGAAGTGTAGAGCCATGTCAGAAGGAAAGGAGTGAATTTTTTTAAAGCCATATAAGAATGATGGCAATGATTTATTTTGGAGCCATATTGGACGGATAGGATGGATTTTTTAAGTTTTATTTTGAGAGCCATATCAGAAGTGTAGGCGTGTATTTTTTAAAGATTTATTTTAGAGCCATATCAGATGGATAGGCGTGGATTTTTTATGATTTATTTTTATTTTATTTTATTTTTATTTATTTAAGATTCATATATAATACTAAGCCTTCAGTGGCCAATTTAGTGTATCTCATGACAATTTAAACCTGAGTTATATTATACAAATAAAAAACTATGTAACTATATTAATTTTTAAAATTAAATTAAATTTAACATAAGTTCAAAGTTCATGGCTCCCAAGCCAATAAAAAAGAAAACAAAATGGAAAAATAAGAAAGAAAACAGTCCAATGAGTGGTAGCACAATCCGACTGGTTAATATAAACATAAAAAAGTATATAAAATATGCTATTCCATTAATTCTTGAAAATACTCCATCATTTTCAGACGAAAGGCATTATTGCTATGAGAAAAAATACGCAGTTCTAATGGCAAAAAATTCCAAAAACGCGCAACTCTTACCAAGAATGACCTAGAATATATATTTTTCCAAATTCTAGGAATATAAATCTGAGGATTCCTTGTTGAATGTGAAAACTGAAATAAACGTCTAAAGGCGCAAGGTATACCATTCTTAATGAGATTATAAAAAATCAAAATGCAACGATAGTTTATGTACATTTCAAAAGAACATCCCAGGAAACGAATAACATAGGCAGAAGTATGATCATCTCGGCGAAGATTGTATACAAAACGTATAATAGTATTCACAATACGCTTCAATTTATCAATATTAACACCGATTGTACCCGAATAGACCTCCAGTCCGTACAAAACCTGAGATAGTAAAAGAGAATTAGCTAGCATTAATTTTATTCGGTGAGGAAGGTATAAATTTGACCCATAGATCCTGCGTAACATGCTCCATACTTTGCCGAACAAAGCATCAATGTGACTTCTAAACGAAAGATCACAGTCAATAATTACACCAAGACACTTATGCTGCTGTACAAAATCTATTCGAATTTGGTTCATGAAAATGTTAAAAGAAGGCAAAACACGATTATTATTACAAAATGATATTGCCTTAGTCTTGGATGGGTTAACCATTAGTGAATTTATATTAGCCCAATCAACAAAACGATTTAAGTTTGCGTTTATATTACCTTCAAGTATATCCAAGTCAGCACGCCTACCACTAAAAAGTAGATATATGTCATCTGCAAAAACAAATGTTGAGCAATAAGGAGTGTTTGTATAGGAAGGAAGGTCATTTATATATAAAATAAACAATAGTGGGCCAAGGACAGATCCCTGTGGTACCCCGGAGAACAAATTCAGAATACTGGATTCAGCACCATTTAACACGACAAATTGACTCCTTTTGCATAAATAGGAAAAAATTAATTTGCACGCAGATCTTGAAAAGTTAAATTGATCTCTTAACTTGCTTACAAGGCGTATGTAATCAAGAGAATTGAAGGCTTTAGACAAATCTAAGGATACCATAATACTAATCCCGCCATCATTAATAGTTTTACGAATCGAGTCAGTTAGTTGAAGCAGCAAGTGAGTAGTATTATGTCCATGGCGAAAAGCATATTGGCATTCATTTATTCGATTAACACAAGACGTAAGCATTTGCTTTTTAATAATATGTTCCATTATTTTTGATAATGCCGATAAAATTGAAATTGGTCTCAAGTCATCCGGACCACGTACAGTGCGAGATTTGGGAATGGGCACCACACGAGCAGTCTTCCACGCAGATGGGAAAACAGAAGAAGTTAATATAGTGTTGAAAAGATTTAAAATTATATCAGAGATACAAGGAAATATAAGTTTGATAAAATATATAGGTATGCCATCGATTCCAACAGATTTAGATTTCACTTTACCCATTGCCTCTATTAGCTCTTCTTCATCTACACAACGAAATGAAAATGACGAATCCAAATCAGGGAATTCATCAACATTAAAAAACACGTCAGTATTGGTATTACAAGTATTCACAAAGTACTCGTTAATATCATTAACATCAATATTGATAGTATCATTATCATTCCCTACACATCCAGAACTTCTAAGAACATTCCAGAGCCTATTTGGGTCCATATTGCCAAAAACCCTAGCGAAATGAAGTCTCCTCTTTTTGCGTATTAAAGATTTCGCCTTATTTCTATATTTGCAATAGATTTGCCAACTTATTTGAGATTGGTCTCTTTGGAATGCCAAGAAAGCCAAATCCCTTAATGATCTTGCAAATCTGACTTCACTAGAATCCATCCAAGGCTCACCAGTGTACTTCAGTTTTTTCCTAACAATAGGAACAAACGTAAAAAGACGATTAAGAAGAGAACAAACAAGTGAGCATTTTGTATCAACATCAGCATTTCCTATTATTAAATCCTTGTCAAAGGTATCAAGAAAGGAATATAAACCAATCCAATCAATGTTGCTGTAATCTCGGAACTCTATAAAATCAGGTAAAGGGTTATAATTTAATGAGAGTGATGCAAATATAAGTGCATGGTCAGAAATCGGTGGGCACTGAACCTGATTTGTATAACTTACGAGACTACAGTCACTGACAAGCATGAAATCAATGAGAGATGTAGAACGATTGCTTAGATCAAAATGTGTAGGTTTAGAATTATGAATAATGCATAGATTTAATCTAGTACAAAGTGACCGAAACATATTTGCCCTCGAAGGATTAAATAAATTGCAATTAAAATCACCAACCAACAAAATATTACTATATTGAGCAAAAAGTTCTGAATGAGCATGTTCGAATATATCTATATTACCCGAAGGCAAATATACAACACCAAAAAGAATTTTGATACTTGAAAATTGTAGCTCAATAAAGAGAGATTCACAATGATGAACGGATATTTTAAAAACGCATTTATATCGAAGTCCCCTGGAAACATATATGCAAATACCACCACCTCTACTGGGTATTTGACGGTCATTGCGGCAAATATTGAAACTTGGAATAGAAAGAGCAGAATTCAAAATATCAGAAGAAAGCCACGTTTCTGAAATAGCAAGAATGTCAAAAGTATTGTCCTTTAAAATAGATTTTATTTCATCCAATTTAGTACTAGGTTTAATGCTCCTACAATTTAGGTGAGCAATGTTCAAATTGTTACTATATGGATGTAACAGTAGCTTGAGATGGGAGTTACCACTCACTATAGGACCAAGATTATTATCAAAAGACATTGATTGCATAACAAGCACAGGGTGGGAGCCAAGAAAAGAAATATAAATGCGATATATATGCACAAAAAATTAAATTCATTTAATCAAAAAATCACTTTAACACAGCGTTTCGCAAATTAGAGATATAAAATGAGGTCGAATAAAAAATATCAACTTATGCAAATTATATTGCGAATAAAAAATTAGAACCAGGATACAACAAGAAAATACCTCACAGAGGTCAATATGAAAAATTTGAACTATACGCATAGAGTTGTATCTTGATTTCACATTAATAAGCAATTAAAGACAATGGGAAAAAATAAATGTGTATGGTAAGATTATATATGGCCAGGAAGTAGTAGAGAACAACCAGCAGCATCACGTTCAACGATTTTACCATCAGGCAGTACAATTTTAGCTTTAGCTTTATCTCCATTGATGATTCTGTACTTTGAAATCAGGTTGAGTCGACGAAGCTTGTTACAAACGGCATTCAAATTACTAGCTTCAGGGGAAAAGTGGTCATTTAAGTACACCCTTCTCGTAACATCACCCCCAGAACCAGACAGGATATCAGAAACCTTCAATGACCGACTCTTAAAATATTGACGCATGATTTCATCTCTAAGTTCTGCACAATTAAGCTTCACCAAAATGTGCTTCTTATTATTAATGTAACAGGCCAATGCAACATCACGACGTACTAGTTCCACATTGAAAAAAGCAGCAACAGAAATGACAATTGCGACCAAATCGTTCAAACCATCAGGCAGACCACTAATCAAAAAATCTGCACGATTTAATCTGCGATGCAAAGCATTATTTTCCGCTTTTAGAGCTTTATTTTCATTTTCAATGGCAGCAACGGATTCTTCAACAGCAGTAACTTTTTCATGACACTTTAAAATATCAGCCTTTAAATCAGTGAGGCAGGACGTTAACTGTGCATTCATGTTGTCAATGGCAGCTTTAATAGAATTTAATTCTTCCTGATGGGTTGCAGTGAAAGAATCCAGTTTCTTAGAGAGGTTTTGTAAGTCATCAGCGGTTCCACAATGGCTATTACTTAAGTTGGTTACACAAGCAGTACAAATAAAGGCACTGACTCTAATTGATTTAAGTGCAGCTAGGTCTTTTTCACTCAAGTTAGCACAAGATCCATGCAACCATTTGTCGCAAACTCTACATTTCACGGATCCCTGGGTCTTTGTCACTGGTTCATTACAAGAGCCACACAATATTTGTTTCTTCGTAGTAGGCATATTGTTTATGTTAATAACAACAACAGCAGTTGAGAAAATGACAGGAACAAACAGCAACAACAATAAGGCGCTTCCAGTCAAAAAATGGAAAAATGGCAAGAAAGCAAAATATGGTAATTGCGTAACACGGGATGAAATTATGTTTTCAATCACTGTATATAGAATTGCATTTAATTTTATTTCACACTTCCGTAAAAAAAAAACTTCTCCGCAAAAACACTTCGATCTTTACAAAAGCCAACAGTTGATATTTAAGGAAAAAACAATTTTGCGATCAGCTGCAAACTAAACACACGTCTACTCAGGCATAGGGTTGCCAACGTTTTTTAGAGCCATATCAGATGGATAGGCGTGGATTTTTTTATAATTTATTTTAGAGCCATATTAGATGGATAGGCGGGGATTTTTTAAAGTTTTATTTTAGAGCCATATCAGATGGATAGGCGAGGATTTTTTAAGATTTATTTTAGAGCCAAATCAGATGGATAGGCGTGGATTTTTAAAGATTTATTTTGGAGCCATATCAGATGGATAGGCGTGGATTTCTTAACTATTTATTTTAGAGTCCTATCAGATGGATAGACGTTGATTTCTTAACTATTTATTTTAGAGCCACATCGGACGGATAGGTGTGGATTTCTTAAAGATTTATTTTAGAGCCATATCAGATGGATAGACGTTGATTTTTAAAGGGTTTATTTTACAGCCATATAAGAAGGACAGACGTGGATTTTTTAAAGATTTATTTTAGGTGCATATCAAAGGATAGGCGAGGATTTTTTAAAGATTTATTTTAGAGCCATATCAGATGGATAGGCGTGGATTTCTTAACTATTTATTTTAGAGTCCTATCAGATGGATAGACGTTGATTTTTAACAGATTTATTTTAGAGCCACATCAGATGGATAGGTGTGGATTTTGAGAGATTTATTTTAAGGCCACATCAGATGGATAGGCGTGGATTTTTTAAAGATTTATTTTAAAGCCATATCAGATGGATAGGCGTGGATTTCTTAAATATTTGTTTTAAAGCCATATCAGATGGATAGCCCTGAATTTTTTAAAGATTTATTTTAGAGCCATATCGGAAGATAAGGTTGGATTTTTTAAGATTTATTTTAGAGAGCCATTAGAGAGCCATTAGAGAGCCATAGAGCCATATCATGAATAATTATTTTCATGAACCCTTTACCAATGGTTGATCTTGACCTTACCTGCAAAAGCTATTACACTCGTGTTGCCAAATTGATTATCTCGTATTTGTGGACTTTTCTTAACATAGGCTTCCAGCCATTCACCATCAATTGCTTCAAAATAATTATTTGCTATGGTTAGCTTTGAGATCACTAGAAGTACACATATACATAAATTTAATTGAATAAATATTTAAATATAATAAATATTTACTTACTTTTAAATGAAAAAGCTTTTGTGTGGACTTTTTTAAATCTACATTTGGATAAATATAACGAATCGCTAACTTCTATGTCGTAGAATGTTTTTGATGGCACATTCTGCAGAAATTCACAATTTTGTATATCGATTTTTTCTACAACTAGTTTTTTAAAAGCCTGCAAACAAAGAATATTTAAATATTTATTAACTCTTTATTATTATTTTGTTTTTGGAATTGACTTACCTGTGGCTCAATTCTGTTGATTGTCACCCTATCCATGGTTAGGCGTAGGGCATTATTTTTTAAAATATTAAACGCAAAGGGTCTTATAGACTCTATATAGCTATCGACAATTGTGATTTCTTCAATTTGTCCATTAATGGCAAGGGAATCGATTAATTTGACTTTGACCTGTAAAAGGAAGAAAATAAAAGACTTTAGTGAATGCATAGGGGTTTGAAAGTTAAAACAAATAAAAATAATTAATTCAAAAGAAAATTAAAAATAGAAATACTTCAAAGGAACTATTTTGCCAAAGGAATCATCGGTACTAGGTCCGACTCTTTGTCCTTTTCTTCAATCCGTAGTAAACCGAAAATGATTGAACCTCTTTTGTAACGAATTTCAACAACTTTAAAGAGGGTTCTTCTTGGTACTATTACTCAAATCGGCTTGGGTATAATTTTTCCTTTTCAAATACCAAAAAGGAGCCCAGATGGTGTCTATTGTTTGGCATTTCGAATCCCTCTTAATCATATTAGATGATCTGTTAATTTAATTTCACGAAGCGATTTAGATCCTCACCTTTTCAAAGGACAATATTAATGGCGTGCTGCTGCTATAGTCCGGCAATGACAATGCATATTGGCTAAGTATTAAATTTTCCACATTTTTAAATGTGATTTTATGCAAGTGCTGGGTATCCTGTAAGGCATTCGATTCAATGGTCAGCGATTTGCAATTACGAATCTCCAATTGATATGCCGAGCCAATTAAATGGGGTAGCACCAGATCCTGGAAAAATAAATTAAATTAATTATTTTAATTTCGAAGAATTATGAAATTTCGAAAACAAAAAACACTTACCTCATCCACCATGGCACAATCACAGATAAATTGCACCTCATATGAGATACAGCTAACATTGTGACGTCCGCCGGTGGTTGTGACACTGTCATGAGGCGACCATATTTGAGCATTTACCAAACTGGATGTTGAAACTAGGAGCGCATAAATTAGCCATAAACTTTGGTTTAGAATATTTCCTTTCCAATTTCGTTTCACTGTTGACATTTTGTTTGAATTTTGTCGTCGTTGTTGTTTTTGTGTGTTTATGTGGGTGTGATTTTTTACATTTTATTCAAAACTTTGGACACAATGCACCGATTTTAATTCTAAAAAGAGAGCAAAAATAGAATTTAATAAATTGGTTTTGTTTATTATTATGGTTTTAATTACAAAACAAGATACATTTTTAAAAAATTAATTCAATTAAAATTATTTGTTTCTTTGTAATGAATATGAAAACTCTACCGTCTTTCGTAGTGGCAACTGTCGTTAAAAAGCGAATGTTTCTCTCTCACAACAAATTCTTTGTGAATGACAAAAAAATTGTCCGTCTGTCTGTCTGCCAGAATTTTGTAATTGTATCGTAGCGATGTATGTGTATGTATACATTTAGCAGATGTTTATTTATCTTATCGCTTTGATATCGTTTTTTTTTCATTTTTTCAATACCCTTCACCCCACCTAACTACCTTGTTAAAATAAACAGAAGATAAGGAATTCAAACCCATTGCGTAGATAGCTTCCACTTTAGTCATCATGGAAATAGAAATAAAAATAAGGAACACCACCTATTCCAAAAGGCGATGACAAATTTTTGTTTCAGAGTAAAAAGATTTTAGAAACTGTCTTGCAAAATCAATGTGAACTTAGGCAACAATAGTAATATCTCGGTCATCAACTCTGGATACCTTATTCCATATAAGATCAATGGTTTCGTTGCTCGTAGTGCTATATTTAACATTTTTCTGGGAATACTTTTTAAAGCACCAGTAATCCTGTAAAATACCGGGTTCAAATCCCAACTGAGGAGGAGGAACCACAAAACCCAAACCACAGCACAAATTTCAAGGAGACGTAGTTTCTAGACAACGGTAGGTGGCAGCACTTAGGGACAGTAGGGACCTTTATATGGGGACATTTATATGCTAGATAATCTCGTTGGAAAACTGGGTTAGAAATTCAAAGTACCGAATTAGTTATTGTAGGAGGATATAAAAAAATGGAAAGCATTTTTTTATTCACCAGTAATCCTGCCAAATTCCACTTTTCTCAATGTGATGAAATACATTCGAAGCCCGCATTGATATTCTAATAATCGACGTCGGCATCAACACATGAGGATAACACAAAAATATAAATTGTAGATAATAGCGACACCTAGAGGAAAAATGATAACAACAAAAAAGTCGGAATCCAAACTACTGCGCAAAATGAAAGGGAACGTAGTTTCTAGACAGGTATAGATGGCGGCTCTTAAATCCGTTGGGACCTTTATATGCCAGAAAAACTGGGCTATGAATTCAAAGTATCGAAATTAAGCATACATATTGTAAGGAGGTTATAAAAATGGAAAACATTTTTTTATTTATCAATAATTCTGCCAAATTCCGGGTTCGAATCGCCCTTTTCACAAAATGGTTTTCGAGTTATTGTAAAAATGAGACTTTTATCTCTCTCCTATGTGTCCCGACATTCTAATAACCAACCTCGGCATCAACGTCACTACATTAGGATAACACACAAATAGGAATGGCATAAGATAGCGCCACCCGGAGGAATAATGACCAGAATAAATGAGCAAGGACCCCTACCACTGCGCAAAATTAAAAAAAAGTTGCTTGTGGACAACGGTAGGTGGCAGCACTTTAATCAATATGCACCTTTATATAAGGAAACTTGGCTAGCAATTCAAAGCACCGACATTAAGCGTAGTTATTGTATGGAGGATATTAAAAATGGACCATTTCTGAACATTTCCTGGGAAGAATTTTTTATTCACCAGTATTCCTGCCAAATTCGAACTTTTTTCAAAGTGATTTTCTTTGCATCCCAAGCATCTCCACATAAGACAAAATAGGAATGGTAGGAAATATCACCACCGAGAGGAAAAAGAATAATACAATGTCTCTAGGAAGCTCTAGATGTCAGCTCCAGCACATAGAACAGGTTACAACAGACCAAGCATCTGCTTAGCCGGAACAAAAACCAATGACTCTTTAATAATAGAAGTGCTTTGTGGAAGTCTTATTCTCGCAAGAGAGGTAACAGGAGAAACATTACATATGTTTTGGGGTTCTTGAAGGTTGAACAACTTTCATTTTCTATATGGGTACACGTTTTGACATTGCCCCCATATTTACAATTCCGATATTATAAAGGTTTTAGAGGCATTTTCCCACCGAATTGGTTGTAATTCGGAATTCAGGAGCTCTGGTGAATAACAACTTTATTGCCAGAATTTGGACACATTTTAAACCAAAGTGCCTGTAATTTTATATTTTGATTTCATATTGAGTAGAAAATCTCCATACAATTGGTCCACTTTCAATATTTTGAAAAGTTTGGGGCGTTTTTCAAAAAAAAAAAAAAAAAAAATTGGATTTAATTTTGTATTTTCGATCCGCATTGGGTAGAAAATCTACATACCAAATATTATCAACATTGACTCAAATTTCAAGATAGAGCCAATATAATGGTATCCCTATTATTTCTACTTTTTTTTTGATTTTGGGTACGCTTTTCAATATAATTGTCTCTAATTTAATATCATGTGTTCTCATTGGGTTGAAAATCTCCATAACCTTCTATATAGCTGTATCTCGCAAATTATAGAGTTTGGGTTTGGGATTTTCAACCAAATATTTAGTAAATTTGTATTTTGGATTCTCATTGGGTAGAAAATCTATACTCAAGCATGAGGGGGTTGGACCCATATTACAGTAACCGCTATTATTTGGTATTTCAGAGATATTGGGCACGTTTCTCAGCTAAATTGACTATAAATTGTCATTTTGGGACCTTATTGGTTGTCAAAAATTCCTAACAAAAATTTATCATGGTATAGCCCCAGCATAAAAGTTTCAATCGGTTTCAGATATTTTTATACCCTCAGCTTTATGGTTAGTGAGGGTATATACACTTTGATACGGTGAAAATATGCCTCAACGAAACATTGGCTTTAGACCCCATGTTTTTTTAGACCAAATCCGTTTCAGAAATATGGAGTCGATTTTGACAAGTTCGTCCGTCCGTGCGTTGTCCGTCCGTCTGTCTGGCTTGTGCGCACGATAACTCTCGAAGGGAATAATGGATTTCATCCAAACTTTGCACATCTTAATATTTCTTCCAAACTCAGTTTAGGTTCGAAGATGGGTAATATCGTACCATTCCTTTTGGTGCCTCCCCCACAAAATGGAGAAAATTGTGTTAAAAAATATTTTTAAAAATAAATGCAAACGGACTCTCCGATTTTAACGTAACTTTGCACAACCTATTATCTTTGTCAAACCTAGATCAAGTAGGAAGATGGGACCCATTGATCACCTCCTTCTGGTACCTCCCCCACAAAGGGCCAACATTTTCAATATTTATAAATCCAATATCAGGCGAATGGAATGTCCGATTTGAACCAAACTTTGCATAACCTATTATCGTTACCAAGTCTAGATGGGACCCATTGGACCACTCCTTGTGGTATCTACCACACAGATGATCAACATCCTCCGCCAACCATAGGGTGAGGGTATATATCTGTCGGGTGAGGGTATATATCTGTCGGCAACACCGACTGATACTTTTTTACTTGTTTATGTCCATTTCATTTATATCGGTAGAACTCATTTTTTTTACTTAACAAAAAAGTTTTTTGAATATAAAAATTTACAGTTTATTTCTAGATCTGATTCGATTTTGGAACCAAATACTTTATAAATCAATTACTGTTGAATAAACTGATCAACATTTTGAAGTGTTATTTTTTTGCCATATCGTTGGTATAGACACTGTACCATAGTTTAAATTTTGAATTTTTGCTGAATTGTACATATTTGTTGGATCTGGAAATTCAAAAAAAAAAAAAAAAACATAAAAAATGTGACTGTTCTTAAATTACATTTCTTCTTTTAATTTTCAATATCTCAGCTATAAATAAAATTCGTCATTTTGTTTATTTTGCATTTTTTGCGTTTGCGTCCAACAATCGTAATACTTGACGTCAACAACAACAAAAACAGATAGGAAATAATGGAAAATCAGCGAAACTATAATTGAATATTTATTTTGCCGCCCTGGTGATAATTGATTTAGATTTTGGTGTAATGTTTATGTCATGCCACCCCGCTATTGAGTCACCCGCCCGTGTTTACCTTTAAAAAAATGAAATCAAACTTCAATGACACTTTTATTTGATCAATTAAATGTTTTTGTTGGTGTTGTTAGTTTTGGACGCATGAATGGCTGACTGGCGGGCTAGCCGTCTGGATGTTTGAATAGATTGTAGGAAGTTTCATCTTCAGACATCTTTATGCGCCGCATGGATGACTGGATGGTTGACTGTGGTGCCACTGCCATGATGGGTGTTGATGACAGAGAGTAAACAGAGAAAAAATGTCTCGACACTGCAAAGTCAGTAGTTAAAGGTCAAGTTTGTTTGGTCATTCAGATGAACGACAACAAAAGCAACAAAAATGATTTTACCGAACAAAAATTGTTGTTTATTTATTTTTACAAAATATTTATTTAATTTACATAATGCATTTATGTATGTAAACACAAACACAGTCACACACACACACACACATGTATGAGCTATGACCACCTCATAGCATACATGTTAATGGCTATGACAAACACTTTAGTAATAAGCATTCCGCCCCTTAAATGGCGGTGACAGTGATAGCCAGCCACCAAGTAAGTCACTTGCAAATTGTCATTTTGAGATACTCATATTCATACTCAAATATTCAAATTCAATTGCGAATTGCAAAAAAGTCAAGTTTTTTTATGAGCTTTGTTTGGGTTTTATTTTATTTTTTATTTTTCCAGTCATCTCATTATAATTTTTTCTTCGCTTCGGGTTTTCTAATATTTTTGCTTTGTGTGTGACACTTTGACAGTTGAATGTGTTACTTTTTTAATTGCTTACATAAATGGTATTACAAAAATATATATTTTTTCTATTAAATATGGAAAATGCCTACCTTTAGTTGAGGGGAGAATAATTTCTAATAGAAAATTAATAATTTTAAATAACTATTAAATAACCAACAATTATCAACATTGGTTTATTTTTTTGGTATCGGTACCTCTTACATTTCGCTATTTCAGACACGTTTTCCAACAAAACTGAACCCATATTTTACCTAATATCAAAATTTGGGTAGTATTACCTTGATATGGGAGCTACCATAAGAAGTGAACCTATATTTTTAATTTTACTTAGGATTATGTAGAATTTTCCAAAACACCGAATATTGGCATACCATAACGTGGAACGATTAGTAGCAATGCATGCGCTAAACTTCAAAGCTCTATCTTAAATATTGTAAATTGTATCGTGATTTTAATCGACGGACATGAAGTTTTCTGCAAAGGTATTGTTCAACATGAAATTTTCTACAAAGATGTTGTAATTTTTTCTATTTTTACTCCTCTTGGGAGGACTTCGTTAGAGTAACGACATATAATTCGATTAGTCCTTGTGTTAGCTTTAAACGTTTCACCAAGTGCTGCCACCTATCGTTGTGTAGAAACAACGCCTCCCAGAAAATTGTCCAGTGGGTGTGGTCCTTGCTTATTTAGTGTATTCATTTATCCTCTGGGTGACGCTATCTCTCACTATTCCAATTTTTGTGTTATCCTTCTGTATTGATATTAATGTTAAGATGGGTTATTTGAATACGAGGGACATCTCTTTAAACAAAATATTCACAAACCACATTGAAGGGATTTTTTCCTTCTCCTCAGGGATTCGGAGTTGAAGTGAAAAAAAAATTATATATTTTCCTTTTCATAGAACCAAAAAATTATCTAGTGCTTCCACCTATTGTTGCTTTCGAAATAACAATTCTTTGAATAGTATGTTGTAATTGAGGTCCTTGCTTATTTATTGTTGCTATTTTCCTCTGGGTGGCGGTAACTTTCTCACTCCTATTTTTGTATTATCCTCTTGTGTTGATTTTGATGCCGATTTTACATATCAGAATGTTAGGAACCATTTTTACTAATATTCGAAAATTACTATGGAGAAATGTGTTCTCCTTAGCTGAGACTCGATCCGAAGACTTGCTGAAGTGATCGTAATTTGACAGAATTACTGGTGAATAAATAATTTCTTCTTAGAAAAAATCCACATAGGTCTATTTTTAAATTGTCCCACGGCTAGTTTTAGGTACGTTGAAGTTCCTAGTTCTGTCGTTGTCCACAAATAACCTCTTCTTTAATTTGTGAAGTGATTGGGATCCTAGCTTTTTGTGTTAATGTTATTATAAGCATTCTTATCCCGAGACCATAGGTTTACAGTCTGGTACATTATCGAGCGCCTAATCTACCTACATACTATATTAAAATTTGAAATGTAGATGGCGCGCACATAACAGGCTAAAATAAACTCACGATTAAATTTATGACAATTTTTTTATTTTTTTGAATTTCGAATACATTAAATATTTTCTATTGTATTCAACCCAAAATTATGCACGATTGAGATTTAAACGGCATATGATTAATACGATTGATGTACAGATGGCGCTCCTTATAATAGATTCATGTAGGTTTCTTAAATCGTAAATTTTTCTTTATTATTGGAATTATTTACAAGTTATTGTACTTTAAAGTTAATATTGAAGCAGATGTGAGAGAATGGTAGAGTAATTCTATGAGCGAATCCTTTTCTTATTTTGAGGTTTTATACAAAAGTTCGGAATTAAGAATGGCGACGTTGGTATTATGTAGTTTATTTTCACAAGATGTGACATTTTTCGTTGAAAATCGACAATCGATTTCTCGTAGAATTAGTCGTAAAAATTCAAAAATCCACACGTCGAATATACATTTTTAGTCGCTTTATAGCCTAGACAGACGACAGCCTTAATTTGCATTAACAGCCTTAATTCAAATTAACTTGTACATTATCCTCATTTTTATGTGTTGTTAATGCACATAATCAAACTGAATTTATACTGAATTAGGCAATTTCAATATGGCAATGCTGTCGAAAATTAATTGTTTCTTGTCAAATTTATTTATATTTATGAAAATAAAAATAAGAAATGAAGGCAAATTTCAATAATTTTTTGAATTGGGAGCTGCTTTCCTAAGATCATAGTTGCTATTCCTTCTTTATGTCATGTATCTATTTCCTAAAGATGTAATCCCGAAAAATATCGAAACAAATGTAAAAAATTTCATACTACACACAGACAAACAATTGTTTTGAAGCAAAAAACTGTTTCGTAAATGCAGAAACTCTCGTCTGTCAGGGGTAAATATTAATTCAAATTAAGAGCTTTTTAATGCAAATTAAGGCTGTCGTCTGTCTATGGTATTAGATTTCTATGAATTTCAAGTAGAAGCAAGACTTTCAATACACTCCTTCCTGAGAAAAATTGTTTAAATTTGCATGTTAACTTGTAGGTATATAATTACAAATTACAATAGACTAATAAAGAAAACACTGGTTTAAATTTAATTGCACAGCGAACTGTAATCCACTTCGTGCAAAAAAATAATAATACATTAAAAAAACCGCATCTCTACAAAACTATAATTCATGACCACCCCTCCAGATCACAGTTTAAAATATTATCAAGTTTTGGCACGTACTCAATGAGAATTATAACAGATTCGCAATTTACAAAAAGGCAGATACGATAATTTGTTATGGCAAATATGTACATACATATATACGAATATGTGTATGCTTCTTATTCTCTACATACATAAATTTTACAGTCATATAAATATCATTTATTGAAAAAAAGAAGGAAAAAAAACAGCAACAACAATTAGCATGTGAATATTAATTTGTACTGCGATTTTTGTTGTTGTTGCTGCCTTTGCAATTATCTTTTCGTTTTCGCCTTGATATGGGAAATGGATGAAGAAGTCAGAAGAAGAAGAAGCAGCAGCAGAAGATGAAATATTAATTAACTTTAAAATTACGTTGTTAAGAATTAAATTATGAGTTTTTGTTTTTGGGTTTTGTCTGCTGCTGCTGTTGCTGTGATGTTGTCCTCCTCAATTATATAAATGATCGGTGGCAGGCAGAAGCTGACATCTAGAGGGACGGTCAGTCGGACGGCCGCACGGTCAAATGAAATTGAGTATCTGCATAAAAAACGCACTGGGTACAGTATTTGATGCTTAAGTGCAACGATAAACAATACAGGGAGAGATAAAAAACTGCAACAAAGTCAAACGCCGTAATTTTTACATTTTTTTTAATTTTATTGAATGAAAGCAAAAAATACCGGAAATAGCATCAAATTTTAAAATAAGTTTAGATTTGTTCGAATTGGTAACATTTGGCACGAGTTATGGCTGCCCGAATGTAGCTTTGCGGTATTTTGGTCCATTCTCGGCGAAGCGCTTGCTTGAGGTCATCGACACTTTGGTATTTTGAAGTGCCAACCTTGCTTTTCTGATGCCACGTTCGATTTGTTTGTTTACAAACTGCTGGGCAACGAGTGTTTTCTCAATGGAGAAAACCAAGTTCGGCAGTTCACCTCTTTCGGCCAAGCGTAGCAACTCCTTAGCTCTTTTGAGTCTATTTTCTTTCTATTGCGGTTTAAGGTCTTGCACTTTTAGGAATGTCTATGCCTGAATAGGGGGGCTCTGTTAAAACGTGAACCGATATTGATAATTGTTGGTAGGAAGATTTGTCAGCCAATGCGAGTTCAGCATACCAAATTAAAGCAAATTCAGTTCTGAATCCCTAGAATACCTAATAATGGGAGGTACGGTTATATGAGGGCTACCCTGAATCTTAGGCCAATATTGATAATTATTGATACGGAGATTTTCTATACAATGAGAATCCAAAAATAAATTAAAATTAAATTTCAAAGAAGAAATAACCGGTTTTCTAAACATTTGAATCGGATACTTAGATAATAAAACCGATTAAATTCTGGTTTAATAAACTTTTTGAATGTGTTTGTTTATTAGCTTTCTAATGATATGTACGGAATGTATTAAAACCGGTTTTATTATCAGAATATCCGATACAAAAACATGGAAACCCGGTTCTATTTTTGATACGGAGATTTTCTACACAATGAGAATGCAAAATATAAATTAAAATTAAATTTCGAAGAAAAAAATAACCGGGTTTCTAAACTTTTGAACCGAATATTTAGATAATAAACCGATTAAGGTCCGGTTTAATACATTTATTTAAAACGTTTGTTTATTAGCTTTCTAATGATATGTACGGAATGTATTAAAACCGGTTTTATTATCACAATATCCGATTGAAACCCGGTTCTATTTTTGAACCGGATATTTAAATAATAAAACCGATAAAAATCCGGTTTAATAAATTTATTTAATGCGTTTGTTTATTAGCTTCTAATGATATGTATGGAATGTATTAAAACCGGTTTTATTATCAGAATATCCGATTCAAAAACTTGGAAAACTGGTTCAATTTTTGATACGGAGATTTTCTACACAATGAGAATGCAAAATATAAATTTCAAAGAATAAAGAACCGGATTTCAAAACTGTTGAACCGGATATTTAGATAATAAACCGATTAAAATCCGTTTTAATAAATTTATTTAACGTGTTTGTTTATTAGTTTTCTAATGATATGTAAATATATGTAAATTCGCACTTCCATATACTTATCTATGCATTCATTAACTTCCATATAAAACAAATTTTTATCACATTGCCATTAGTCGGTAACTACTGTACCGGACGATATTTGACATTCACTGTATGTAGATTTTTTTGCTCGTAATTTTTTATTCTATTTCTTTTTTTGCATTCTTTATTAATTTTTTTTTAAGTTAATTATATTTATTTTAATATGATTACGGTATCATAGAGACATGAAATGGAGGTGGTAGTACTCTCCCGTTTACTTCAATTCATGGCTTAAAAAGAGAGAGGGAGAGGCAGGCGAGCGAACGAACGTGAGAGTGGGGGGCATTTTGCACAAAAACAAATCGATTACGTAGTGCAAAACTAATAAACGAGGCGACAAATATTCTCGGCTAACACGACGGCGGTTTTGACAATTTGCAAAATGTAAAACAACAACAACAACAAGGTATTAATTAGCAAGTAGTTTGCATAGAGCCTGCTAATACACCATCAATTTACTTGCGGAACAAAAAAAAAAAAACACACACACACACACAAATTAAACGTAAAAAATATTGTTTTTGTATTTTGTGTACAAAACAAATCAAAATAAAACACAAAAAATGGCAAACAAATGAGCACATAAACGTATGGCAAAAAAAGACAAGCGCAAAAACCAACAACACAAAATTCACACACCATCGTTTAGGCACAATTTGCCTGCCCACCACCACCCCCTCATTTATCAACCAAATAAAAAACATACCATCGCAAAAATACCCTATCCCATGTTCCAAGTGACCATTGGCTGGTATTCACATTAGAGGACAAACACACCGACACACAGAAACACTGCCCGACACCGACGTAATATTAGAAAGAATCTCAAGATAAGTACCGAAACCGAATGGACAAAACAATAGTTAAGTGTTCTTGGAAAAACGCTTTTCGTTTGTAAAAGAAAACGCGTTAGCCGCTAAAGTTAACAACGTTTTGTTGTTTTTTTTTATTACCACTAACGCGCCGTTGTGGCTTTTTGTTGCTTTCCGTTAATGTTTTTTTCTTCACCGCGTTTCTGACTTCGTTTTTTTGGGGAGACTATTCACTGCGTTCTATGGTCTCAAACGTCTAAATCTACACTGATCAGTTGTTTTTGTTTCAGTGATGCTCTTTGCCATGGCATTCGTCGGTTTCCCATTCAGTTTGGGGGTCTAGTGTTGTTGTTGTTGCCAGTATCTGATAAGAGCCAACGGTTCTCTTTTACAATAAAAAAATGTATCGCAAAGTTTGCAAAGCTCTGTTAGATTGAGGGAAAAGTGAAATACAGTTGAGATTGCTCTTGGGGGGAGGTTCGCTCTCCTAACTAACTGTGGAGACTTGTAGTCGCGCCAATGTGTGTGAGAGTAATTTGTTACTGTTGTTGTTATTCCATTAGCGCCGTGATTTAAATGTGTTAACTGACCTTTTTTGCATATGTTATAGGGTTGCCAAAGTATTATTTTTTATAGAATAGGAATTTTGTGAAGAACCTTCAAATGTGTTCTGCATACAGAAGACCTTGGGTAGGACCTTCTAAAATATTTTAATAAAAATTTTTGACGTTTGTATTTATAAAACAACCAACCAAATGATCTTTTCAATATAGAGAAGAGGGTAATTTTGTGTACAGTACTAATTTGTGTATACAGTCCAAATTATTTAAATCGCATCGGATTCAAACTGTACGAATCCTGCCAACAGAATTGTTTTTAATTCTTGTAAAAATTAATATAGAGAAGAATTTAAAATGTTTCATAGGGTTAATTGGTAAACGCTGTAGAACACGTCAATCGATCAAATACGTTTCAAGCAATTAGGAGTCGTTTTGAAAATGTTCGTCTTTCGGTATGTCTGCCTGGTGTGCATAATAACTCTCCAAACTCTCTCCAAATATTGTAAATCGAAATATTTCTTCCAAATATGGATCAGTTTCAATGATACATACCATCGGCACACCCTCCGGCAACTTTCTTACAAAATGATAATTTTTTTTTGGAAAATAAGAACAGAGTAATCGATTTTATCCAAATTTTAAAAAGCCTAATTTGTTACATCCTCCGCCATACGGTTGAGTATATATAAAATTTGTTGTATATTTTTGGTCAGAATAAAATTCTATGTCGATTTACGCAAGGGCATCTGTTGAAATGACGATATAGCTGTGAAATTTTGCACTGGTATTGCTGGAACTCCTAGTATGATTGGTATTGCAAATGGGAAATTTCATCGTTTTAATGTAACTCCCATATTACGGTACCCAATTTTAGGTATTTTGAATATTTGGACACGTTTTTCAACCGAATCAGCTGTAATTTAGTATTTATTATAATTACCCCAAGCTTAAGGGTAGTCCCATGTAACGATACCCTAATATTCGGTATTTTGGGAGTATTGGACACGTTTTTCAACCGAATTTTCCTATGTTTCGGGATAGCCCCCAATATTTAGTATTGTTGGCATTTTGGACACGTTTTTGTATTCTCATTGCCTGTCAAATCTCACTACCCAAAATTATGAATATCGATCCCCGTTTTGGAATAGCCCTATATAACGGTAACCTCAATATTAGGTATTTTGAGAATTTTAATCCTAATTTTCTTCGTTTCCTTGTTGTACACTTAGCGTTATAGGGACGTATTAAAGCAACAATCACACATAGAGTGAATGAAGTATCCGATTGAATCTTATATTTCACATGGTTATAATATTACCAAAAAAGTCAGAATATGGGGTCTACCTTCCGAAAATTGATCCTATCCGTCCACTATTTGGACTGCATTTAGTATCCATGATTATTGAAACTTTACACGTACTAATATTTTTTCCAGACCTTGATCAAATTGAAAAAATTAAGACTATCAACCCTCTACATCGATTACTTTCCCATCAAAGGTTCAATATTTTGAAACCTTGTAAATCGCATATGAATTTAAATTTTGCCCATGGTAATATCTGGTACATCGCTCATTCTGGTACATCGCTTTAAAGGCTTAAAATATACCAGAATAAAAATAATATATATCAGATTATCCGATTTGATCCAAAAAAGCAAGCAAGTGGATCGCTCCAATCCATCTGGTACCCTCCCAACCAATGGTAACAATTTTAAAGAATTTGTTAATGTCATATGAATGCGTTTTCATCCAAACTTTGCACATCGTAACCTAAAGTATTTTTATTTTCTTCTGTTGTCTCCCCCAGATTTGAATTAATTTTTGTACTATTTTTAACCTTAAATGAGGTTTGGAGATGTACTTCAAATCTGTTCGATTCCGATATATGGACTCAGTCTTGGTGAAAACTACAAAATCAGGATAATATTGTACTGCATTGCTATAGACGACCGTCGATTGACACTTTCTGATAAATTTTATCATTCAGTTTGCAAGACCTTGAAATATTCTTGTCGATTTAGCCATGTCCGTTAGTGCGTTAAAATATTGACCCTTTTTGATATGTTCGCAATTTAACCGGAGACATGACTTCCATATGACTCCTCATTTTCGGTGATTTGATAGTGTTGGCTGCATATACCAACAGAATTGCATTTCAAGTCATCTGAAGCGACCGATAACGTAGAGTTTTTAGTATTTTCAAGATTTTAGTTGTATTTGCCAATCGAAGTGGTTGTATTATGGAAGTAGAATAATGAACCTTTTTACTCAATGTTTGGAAATAGTCTCCTTAGAAGAAAATCCGTCAAGTTTCGTATATTAGTGTCTGTAATTTTGTACTTAATTTTCTGAGCATAAACATTAGACCACCAGACAATTATGGCACGATTGTTTTTTTTTGTAAATTTTGAATTCTGACCAATCTAGGAATAAATAAAAGTAAAGTAAATTTTTGGAATAAAATACTTTACTTCTATTTATTCCTATTGTCAATTTCCGTTTATTCTCCAAAAATGGCAACACTATTTCTCCCCATGGCATCTCTCTGGAAAAATACTCTCTTTAGTATTTATATTGGAGACTTTAATTGCTCTCCCTTGAAGTGGAGCTCTTTGATGAAATTCACACTCTTATTGTCTCCTCCAGTAAGGTAAATAAGCGAAAGAGAAACATTAAAATGTTGTTTTTTTCTGATTTGTTGAAATATTTCACTACATACCCGTACATACATACTGTTTGTTGTTTACATATCACATTCTTGCTGTTGTTGCTGCTGCTGTTAACTGGAGACGACGACAAGTATCTGTGTACGGCCCCAAAGTTCAGCGGCGTGCACACACACGCTGAGCTTCAAATTGGAATGAATGGTTAAATAAATGGTTTACCGACCGACCGTTCGTTCGTTCGACGTCGGCTAGAAGTTTTGTTCGTCTGTAGTTGTTTTGTTCTTTTTGTTTGGACTCGGACTTTGTTGTGGTTTTGATTGTCCCAAAAATAAGAGTGGAGTCTCTGTCTTTCTTTTTTCACTTGATATCAATTGTTGTTGTTGTTGATGTTGATTTTGTCGACGGCGTTGTATTTACATGGACCATTGAAAAGACCGACCGAATGAACGAAAGAATGTATGAATGAATGAAATAATGGATGGATTGATCTGATGCATGAATGTATCTGACTGACTGAATGGTTGGGTTGGCTGGATGGATGGATGGCTGGCTGGACCGTTGGCATGTGTAGAAATGTTTTCTTGTAAAAACCAAACAAAAAACAGTTTTCAATGTGTGAATTGTTAATTAATGTTAATTTAATCAGAATGCACATATTCCAAAGGGTTTACTTTGAGTTCAAATAGGTGTTATTCTTTTTTTGTTTATGGAAAGTAGGAAAATGAAGATATTTTCATAATTTTTTAGTATTAATTCACTGATATTAAGTTTAGAAGTAAAAAAATGTGTATTAAAAAATGTTATTATAAATATATTATTTTACCAAATTTCGACCAAATTTTTAGCCCAAAATTTAAAATTATACCAAAATTGAAATTAGACCAAATTTAACATTTAGTTTTGGTCGACATTTAGGTTCAATGAAATGAAAGTGATCAAGTGATTAAAATTTTAACTTGGGGAAAAATTGACTAAAATTTAAAAATCTACAAAATTAAAATTTCGTCATAAAATGTAATCATACCTAATTTTCAATTAATACCAAAACATTGAAAAAAAAATTGGATCAAAAATGAAAATTACATTTTAACGAAAATTAAATTCCCGCCAAAATATTGAATACATTGTTTGACACAACATATATTTCCACCAAAATTTAAAACGTTTATAAAAATGTTTTTTTTTTAATTTTTACCAAATTTTTGTAATAAAATTTCATTGGTAAATTTTATTTAGAGAAAAATTTAAATTCCGCCAAAAATTTTATTTAAATATTGACCAAAATAAAAAACAAAATTTTTTAATTCCGACCAAAATTTTATTTTTAACCAATATAAAAAAAGGGTATTTCTATGCCAAAATAGAATTTTTAATATATTTTTTTCAAAAAAAAAAAAAATATATATATATATATATATATTTCTACTTTCTTATTGTCTCTCCAACTAGTCATGCATCCGTTCATTTCGTTTTGTTCCATTTCACAACGCTTCACAACTTCGTTACGACACTTGAGCCTACACTTTATATGTAGGTGTGGAAATCTAACTCAAAATTTCTTTTTGAAAAAATATTTATTTTCCTTTTATTACAAATACTGTACAACTTATATACCTAGTTTCGACGTTTTATGTATAATAATAGTAATAGTTTACGATTTATTCAAATGTCTATGTCTACGACTCTGTTTCTTTTCTTTTTTTGTGGTCAGTGAAATTCATCAGCGAATAAACCACAATTACAAATCTCAGATTACAAAAAAAAGTAACAAAAAGGGGTAAATAAAATAAAAAATAATTTTATATATAACATGTGAGTTTGTGTGATGATGTTGTTATTGTTTATGGCAAAATATCAAAGAAAGAAGAGAAAGAGAGAATTTCACAGTTATAAAATAAAAACAAAAGAGTATTCTTTCTATTATCAGTGCTTTCTATGTGTGTTGGGTTGGTGGATGGGTGGGCATTGTAATGTGATGATGAATTTTGTTTTGTTTGGTATTGCATACTTTAGGGGATTAAATTACAATTAAACTTATTTTCTAACACAAAAAGAAGAATGACTTATAAAAATGCTTTAGCGTTTTTTCTTTTGTTTCGTTTGCACATAGTACTTTGTAATTTTATATTATTATAATTAGATATTATTATTATTATAGTATATTTACACATTTATATAGAAATAGTTAAACAAAAAAAACTTGGTTTTACATTTACAAATGCTTTCATTACATTTTTTTCTTTGTTATAAACAAATAAAGGCAAAACATAGAAAGAGGGGAAGAAAAAAATAAAAAATGGGTTTGACATTTTATGCAAATTTGTTTTTAAATAAAAAATAAAATGAAAACAATAAAGATATATTATAACTTAAATTAAAATTGCTATTTAAATACAATATAATGGGGAGTTGGGATTTTTGGGTGGGTTTGGGAAGTGCGATAGTTTAAAATAATAGTCATGTTTTGTTTACAAACTAAATTTATGTTTTTTTTTTCAATTAAAGTTACAATTTAAATAGGACTTATATATTAGAAAAATTGGTTAAAATCACAAGCCTGTTTTTTGTTTTTAATTTCAAAAAAATAAAAATAAAAAATATATTTAAATAATTATGTTATAATAATAATTATGTATGTGTGTGTGTTTTAAACTAATTATAATGTATGCTTTGTGGCTGTTTGGTGGGGATATATTTATATGCAAAGTAAAGATATTGGAGGAGAGGATTCTATTTTGAAAAAAATGTTTTTTTATTTAAAAAAAACAAAATCTCAAAATAAAAAAAAAAAAATTGAACAAAATATCTATGTTGAAAAAAACTATATTGGTCATTTTAATTTCGATCAAATTTATATTTTTTGTAAAATCTTTATAAAAATGTCTACTTTGATCCAAAATTTAAATGTTGACACAATACAATTTGAACCAAAATGTATATCCGACCAAAATTTTAATTCCTATCAAAATTTTGATTCCGACCAAAAATTTAATTTTGACCAATTTATTTATCTTTTAATAAAATGATAAACTTTGACGGAAATTTAAATATTTATTTCGACCACAATTTTGATTCCGACCAAAATTTTGATTCCGACCAATTTGTTTAACTCTTTACAAAATGATCTACTTTGACGGAAATTAAAATATTTATTCCGACCAAAATTTTGATTCCGACCAAAATATTTATTCCGACCAAAATTTAAACTCCAACCAAAATATTAATTCCGACCACTATTTTAATTTGGACCAAAATTTTAATTCCGATCAAAATTTTAATTCCGACCAAAATGTTGATTCCGACTAAAATTTGGATTCCTACCAATTTGTTTAACTTTTTATAAAATGATCAACTTTGACGGAAATTAAAATATTTATTCAGACCAAAATTTTAATTCCGACCAAAATTTTAATTCCGACTAAAATTTTGATTTCGACCAATTTTTTTAATTTTTATTAACTTAGACGGGAATTAAAATATTTATTCCGACCACAATTTTAATTCCGAACAAATTGTTTAACTTTTTAAAAAATTATCAACTTTGACGGAAATTAAAATAATTATTGCGAAAAAATTTTAATTCCGATCAAAATTTTAATTAAGACCAATTTGTTTAACTTTTTATAAAATGATCAACTTTGACAGAAATTAAAATATTTATTCCTACCAAAATTTTGGTTCCCACAAAAATTTTGATTCCGACCAAAATTTTTATGTTGACCAATTTGTTTAACTTTTTAAACAATTATCATATACATATTTTAAAATTAAATTTTGAATTCCGACCAAAATTGTAATTTCGACTAAAAATTTAATTTTTTTTTATATTTTTTAATAAAATTCCTCCTAAAATATTCCCTTTGCAAAGAAATATCCCCACACAAAAAAAATGTGTTTCCACACAAATCACTTAATTATATGACTGGCCACCTCAGGAGAGAAGTTTTTCGGGCTACCTTACCCTTCTTGAGTCAGCGCACACAGCAAATTAACAGTCGACAATATAATTTACAATAAAAAAATAAAATAAAAACAACTGGCCACATCCTTTAGGAATCCGCATACTGTATAACATCATCGATTTGAACCGTTTCATTACTGCCACCCGAATGATTTGAACCCGCATCATTGGGTAATGCTGCAGCACCACGCATATCCAGTTCAATATCTTCTCCGCGTTGCTGTCCCGCTGCAATAGATGATGTGGGATTTTTCGATAACAATTTATGTTGAATATTGGGCGCGGTATATTGGGGTGGGGCTACTAAATGCATATTTCTTGGTGTGGCATTGGGAATGAAATTTTGCTGTAAATTTTGAGCCAAACGTCGTACATTCGATTGGGTTGAGGTTGAGGAAGTGTTGGAGGGTGTGGGCGAAGTGGGTCCCACACTGGGTCTTTGTGACAAAACATCTGGCAGTTGTCGTTGTTGATGACTGTATGGTGTGGACCTGGCATATGGCCGATAGGGACTTTGATAGGTACTATCAGCCACCATAGCGTTGGGTCGATGGTTAAGGGGTTGGGCTACAGCATAGGGTGAGGTGGTGGTGGTGGCGGATGTGGTTAGATTCGAGTCTGAAATGGAACACAAAACAAGATTATTAATATTTGGTTTGATGGGATATTAACAAAATTTGTGGATAGGGATTTTTAGCAATTATGGGGATTTTTTGTGGTTAGGGATTAGGGTAAAAAAATTAGTAGGGAAAATGGGATTTCATTAGTTGGGGGATTCGGGTAAACATTGTAGAACTGATAAGAGAGGATTACAAAAATGGGGAGTTAAGTGTAATTTAGTGTAAAATATGGCGTATTCGATATTTCCCCTTTGGAAAAAAAGTTAATGGGATTTTTAAAAAGAAAAAAAAGAGGAAATGTAATAAAATTTGAAATCAAATAATTTGGGAAAAGTGGGGAAAATGAGGGGATTTTTTTAAAAATGATAGGTAAAAAATAGGCAATTAAATAAGGCATAACAATATTTAAGACCAAAATAATATTGAAACCATGGATTGGCACATAAAAACTGTAAAAATATCAAAAAGTAGAGAAATGTGGGGATTTTTAAAAGTACGGGATTGGTAAAAAGTAGTCAATATAATAATGTATAACAATGTTTAGTACTCAAATAATATTGAAACCATGGATTTGTGCTCATAAAAATGGTAAAAAATTCTAGTTTTACCTTAAAATATGACAAAGAGCCCTAAAAAGGGTTTTGGAATAATTGGGGAAAATGAGGGGATTTTTAAAAATTCCATTGGAACTCAATATTTCCCCCATGAAATTCCATTGCAAATCGTTTTAATGTAATCTAAATAATATTTTTGTACGTTTGTCGTACAAATTAAAGATAAAAAATGACTATTTGGGATAACCGGGGAAAATGAGGGGATTTTTACAAAGTACATTGTGGAAGGTGTGAAATGCCAAATTTAAATATTTTTAGCAATATTAAGAAATTTATAGTATTAAAAACATTATTTTACCCTTGGAAATGCTAAAAAGTGAAAAACTGGGGAAAATGAGGGGATTTTTATAAAATGTACTGGATCGGTAAAATATAGTAAATTTAATAATGTATAACAATATTTAGTACCAAAATAATATTGAAACCATGGATTTGTTCATAAAAGTGTTAAAAATTTCTTAAATTTACCTTAAAAATATGACAAATGGCCCTAAATAGGGTTTTGGGATAATTGGGGAAAATGAGGGGATTTTTATAAAGTATATTTTAGAACTTGTAAAATGGTAAATTTACATATTTTTAGCAATATTTAGCAATATTTAAAAAGGCTAAAGGCAATATTTAAAAAGGCTAAAAAATGAAAAACTGGGGAAAATGCGGGGATTTCTAAAAAGGCTTGTGGGAATTAATTAAATGACAAAAACAAATAAATGACTACAAATTTCATGGCCATGAGAATAATTAAAATGATGAGCAACAAAACTGATAATAATTTTTAAAGTTAGAATACTAACTTTTTTCATAATGACAGAAATAGTGGGGTAATAAGGGAATTTTAAAACAAATCATATGGGAAGGAACCCGGATTGAAATATTTTATATTTGAATTTGCCAATGAAAAACATTTAATAAAAAATATATTTATTTTTCCAATTTGACGTTTTTAGGACCTCGCTGATACTTCAAATAATTTTTTCGAATCTACATTATAAAGGTACACCATGCACTCCAACGCGGTATGCTGCTGTAAAATTCAATTCAGACGAATTCAACTTAGTCACACCTGCATTTTTGGAAAATAGTTCCATCATGAAGTTGCTAGTGACTCATTCAAATTCTCAAAATATTATTTTACAGAAGAATATACCGTTTAATATCAAATCAACAAATTTCTATTACTCTAAAATGGCTGTGAGACACGGAAATTTTTATAGAAAAAAATTTGATTTATATTCGGCAATTTTTGGCACCTTAAATCTTAAGTGAGAAGTTGAAGGCAACCCTTTACCTCTCTCACAAAGTAAATGAGAATTATCGTAAATCAAATTGCCTAATGTAAATCAGTACAAACTGAGTTTGTATGTGCAGAGAGAGAGAGGATTTATTTCCTCATTCCTCTCCCTCCAGTCCAAGTTCAGCTTTCTTCATTAAAACTTTCCCCTTGGCTCACAACCAATTAACTACAATACATCTACAACTATAAACTACAATGACACTTTTGTTTTCATGAAAAGCTCATGATCAAAGCTACAACGAATGCTTTCTTATGTGAAAAAAGCTCCATGATCTATTATGATGACTTTTAAAAAAACTTACTTCTCCTAATAATGTTTGATTACATTTTTCATAGGTGTATCTACCAATTTTTTTTTTGGGGGGATTGGATGAGGATTTTGGTGTTTTGGGATAGGGGATGTGTGTGTGTCGGTGCCCTTCAAACTGGTGTTGCATAACTTCCTCTTAGTGTTCTTGCTGTAGTTCCTGTCGTTATTGGTCTAAATGTATTACCTCTTTCATTAATGGGTTCCGTATAGACATCCATTGATTCCAAGTGGCCATCGGCAGGTGAGGCATATTCATTCGGCAGCAATGGTTGTTGGGCACAACTAGGCTCAGCATAAATATGTTCCGGTCCTGTTGCACCACCACCACTATTTCCCATCATAGGATTTCCTTGCATATTATCGAAGGTATTGGCAGCATAGAAATCACCCTCCGTTAAACCTGGTTCCGAATAAATTGGTGTTTGATCGGCGGGTGGTGCTGAGGGCAGTGGTGATTGTAAATGTTCCGTCAACACACGATTCATTGCCATAAAATCAATACCCGGATTTTGTACCTTATTCAAGAGATTTACAATTTGACTTGTGGTCTTGACACATTTCGCCTCCGATAAATCGGCAATAAACATGATTTGTATTTTTTCATGGATTTTCTTGTAAATTTCGGGATATTTCTTTTGGATCAACTGCAGGGTCTGATTGATAATTAAACGATCATCTTGAGAGAATTCATGGACATGACTGCGCCCCTGATTTGTACCACCACTGCTGCTTCGTGGCATTTTCAGGGTACGCTTGCGGCAGCGACAAATCATGATAATAATTAAGCTGAAAATTATTATCACAATGGCCACGGCACAGGCCAGAATGATGATCAATTCCGGTAGGCGATTATTTTTCGCCGCCAATTCTTCGGCCGTAAAGAAACGCCCTTCGATTTTCCGCAAATTCTTTTTATTCTTACAATCCAAAATGGTCTTCGTGTCATCGCACACCTCACTGTAGTACTGCAAGAAGTTCAGCATTGTGGCATTAAAACAATTGCCCAGCTTGTCATCGATGGTACAAAAGACCTGCGATTTTAAGTCATGATCCGACAAACGTTCCAACCAATGGAAATCACAGCGACAGGGTTTATTCAATGAAATATCATAGACCATACAATGAGGATCTGTGAAGTTGAGGCTGCCATCCTGAGGACTTGTCAACGAATTTTCACCGAAGGTACAATTCTCACGATTGCGGCTCTTTTCCAACAACATATGGCCGAAAATGCCAAATTGATTTCTCTCCACCCTAATACGTGTCCAGTCTTTGACATGTAACCATTTGCTACCCAGGTGTTTGATGTGATTATCGGTTATGGTCACGTAGATCGATGTCACGTAAATTGCATTTTCGTAAATGGTATCGATTCTGAAAAAAAATTACAAAATAAAGTGGTAATTAAATATTGTTATTAGTTGAGCTTATGGGTTTTTGTTGTTGTTTTTGTTATGCTTACTTGTTGTTGCTAATTTTTAATTCTTTAATACCACTGCCATAAATTGCATCACTTTCGATAATACCAATTGTGGCTCCGGTTATCGATACATGTTCACTATAGAGCTGGAAAGAGAGAGGGGGGGATATAAAAATTATGTTATCAAGAGAAAAAAATTTTAAGGCCCTTACAAAAAATCCTTTACAATTTTCTTCTGAAAGAGGGATATCCTTTTCGAGGAAAAAAAGGCTTCCACTTTTGAGAATTTTTTTTAGAATAAAATTGGTCCTTAGGTTCTGAGGATTTCTTTTCTATAGAAAAAAGGTCCCCAGGTTCTAAGGATTTTTTCTATAGAAAAAAGTCCTCAGGTTCTGAGGATTTTTTTTATAGAAAAAAAGGTCCTCAGGTTCTGAGGATTTTTTTCCATAGGAAAAAAGGTTCTTAGGTTCTGTGGATTTTTTTCTATAGAAAAAAAATGTCCTCAGGTTCTGAGGATTATATAAGAAAAAAAAATTATCCTTTTTTTGAGGATATTTTCTTCAGGAAAAAATTATTTCGAGGTTTTGAGAATTTTTTCTATAGGAAAACAACAATTGTCCTCAGCTTCTGCACATTTTATAACGAAAATGTTCCTCTAAAATTTTATAGTTTATTTATAAAAATGTCTTCCCTCATTTCTTGTTCTTCTTACCTTTTCTGTTATGGCTCTCGATTTAATGGCATCAATGCGACACGATTCAAATATTATCGAATGGATATTATTCACATCAAATGCCCCGGGATTAATGGTGCCAATGGTACATTTCACGAACTTAATTTCACGTATCGAGGCATCAAAACGATAAATGTTATCGATATTGGAAGATTCGATGTGTAACTACAATAAAAATATAAAAATTAATTAAAATATAGAGAAAAAATTACAAAATAAAAACTTACCTTAGCCTGGGCAGAATTGAAAGCCTTTTCCGATATCCTTAGATCCTTTATGCCCACAAACGAGCCGCGGATTTGGGTATTTTCAAATGCATTTTCAAATAACAAGACATCATTGCTATTTGTGACATTTAATTTGCAGCTTTCTGGAAATTGAAAAAAATAATATTTAAAATTTAATAAAAATTAAGAAAAAAATCTCTCCCTTTTCACTTACCCGATGCCTTCTGGCGAAATGCCCGCTCCAATATAATTATGGCAAATACATTGCTAAATATTATTTCCGGGAATGGTCCATTATTGCCACGAAATGCATCAGTGCCGATTTCCACCTTCTCATGCTCCTCCATATTGCCCTCGATTATGAAACGATTAATGGTGTCATTGTGAAAGAATCCCTCACGTAGGCGGAATGAGGTCCGTGGTCCCAATTTGACAATTAAGATTTTTGCCAATTCGGGCATTTTAAATGATTTATCGAATGTAGAGCTTAACTGGAAAGAGAAAAAGAATTAATTTTACATTCCAAGGTAAACAAATTGAGAAGAAGAAGAAATAAATATATATTTCCTGAAAGTGTGTGTTCATAAAATATATAAAACAAAAAACATTTCAAAACAATTTATTTATTTCCCTCATTGGAGATAATTTATCAATCACTGTCTATCAATCGATCCGACCATTCAGTCGTTCAGACATTTTGTGTTGTGAAAATAAAACACAGCCGACAATTTCATGTCGGAAAAGCCATAGATTTTAATTTGAATGTTTCAATAACAAAACAAATTGAAATAATATAAAGTATTTGGATGCTTTTTTTATAACAGATATTTAAAAAAATATTTTAATTTTGAGGTGAAATTTTGAAATTTATTATGAAAATATATTAAAGGTTGTGATAGTGATAAATAACAGATGTCAAGATCGAGTGAAATATTAGTTAACAAAAATTCCTAAAAAAATATATTTTTTTTTATAAAAAGAGAATAAATTTTTTGTTTAAATTGATAAATCTTATATAAAAAAATTGAGCTTCAATTCAATTACAATATGGAAAAAAATCAATTAGAAATTTTAACCTATTTGAAGTTTAGTAGGGTAATCTATATTATATGTCCTCTTAAAACAATTTTTTTCCACACAACAAAAATCGCAAGATTTCAATTTTTACATACAAAAAATATTTTTTTAATTTTTTTCAGTAGCATTTTTTTAATTCCATATATTTTTTGTTCTATACAAATTTTAATATTTTTCTAAAGAAAAAAATCGCAAGATTTCAATTTTTTATAAAAAAAAATTTTTTTATTTTTTTCAGTAGCATTTTTTTTAATTTTTTTCAAATTTCAATTATTTTTTGTTAAATTCAATTTTTATAGTAGATTAGGGCACATTATACCCAATATTGCCTGCCGTTTTTCAACAACAAAAATAGCCAAATTTTTTATATTCCATGACATATTCTAAAATAAAAAAATAACAACAACAGCACCATTTTTTAAACATTAAAATTTCGTATTTTTATTTATTTTGTAATATAAAGCATTTCCGTAAAAAAAATAAATATGTTTTGGGTTGTGGCCAAGAAAAAATGCTGCTGTTTTTTATTAACGGTCTAACATCGTTACAAGACATTGTTTTTGTACCGAGCACCAGAGCTACCACATTTTGCCATATATGAGTTTCTAATTCTTGAGGATTAAGAAAGAATGCAATAAATTTGAAAATAAAAAAGGGTAATAAAAAAGAGGAAAAAGGAAATAGAAAAATAGAAGAAATAAATAAAAAATAGTCAAGAAGAAATTAAAATTTGGGATTTTATGAATTTAATTAAGAAATAATGTGTGAAAAATATTTGCCTCATATTTTAAATGAAATTGAATGGCGAACAACTAAAATTTACCTATATATCTCAACATAATCGAAATCTTAATATAGGTTAGGTTAGGTTTGGGGATGTGGCTGCAGCACTCTGATACCATTCGGTCTATTGTGATCATCTATATGTTAACGATATATTTTTGTGCCATTTTGGGGATATAAAAGAGAAAAAAATACCACATTATGTTGGGCGCCACATTTACAAAAACTAAATAATTTAGATTAGAAATATATTCTAAATCAAAAAAATCAATCAAATCAAATCAAATCAAAAAAATTTGAAAATATGGTATACAGTATGATTATATCGCAGCCAATTAGGCTATATATACATGTTATGCTATTTTGAGTAGTTTCCAAATTCTGGCAAAATTTCCCACTTTACTTTATTTTAGAAAAATTGTGTTAATGAAAAAATATTCTGTGTTAAATTTCACTAAGGATCATCTCAAAATCGAAATCTAAAAAAATATTTTATATATATATCATAGAAATATCAAATCGAATATGCCTATATAAATAATTAAATTTATTAATTTAATTTTTAGTGGAAACTTTTTAAGGTTTTCAAATTACGTCAAAATTTTCCGAATAATAATTTAATTTACAGAGTAGGTGTCAATGGAAAAAATAATCTGCATTAAATTTCATTATGGCTTACATCACAAGCTGAATTTATATATGTAATAAATTTCATTAAATATCGGTTGCAATTTCGTTATATAAATAATAAATTCATTTTAGGAACATTTTTGGTAGTTTTTACAAACTTTACCAATATTTCCCACAATAATGTGTCAATGGAGACAATATACTGCATTAAATTTCACTATGAGTCACCACACAGACAAAATCTGTATATATAATAAATATCATAAAAATATCGGCTCCAATTTGACTATATAAACAATAAAATTTTAAATTAAATTTTTAGTGGACATTTTTGGTACTTATCAAATTGTGTCAATAATTCTAAAAAAATTGATTTTTTAGAGTTGCTGCCAATGGAAAAAATATTTTGCATTAAATTTCACTATAGGTCACCTCACAAAGAAAATCTATACGTATTATATTTACCATAAAAATATCGGATCGAAGTTGGCTATATAAAAAAAATGTATTAAATTGTACAATTTTGTCACATTTGATTTTTTGTGAAATTTATCCATCTAATTCTTTGTTTTAGGGGTATAGTTTCAATGCAAAAAATATTCTACATTAAATTTCACTATAGGTTACCAAATAAAAGAAATCTGTAGATATAATAAATATCATGAAAATATCGGATCAAAATTGGCATAAAAACAAGAAAATTTTATCTCCACCTTCTGAAGCTAATTTAGATGCCTTCCAATTATGTGTCAATATAATCCATTATATTTGATTTTAGGCACATAGTTTCAGTGGGGAAAATATTTGAAATCAAATTTCACTATAGGTCACTGAACACCAGAAATCAGTAGGTTTTGTATATACCATGAAAATATCGTCTACAATTTGGGTATAACATGAAAAAATAGGTATTCCCCTTTTCAGTGCTATTTTTTGGTCGCATTCAATTATGTGCTAAAATATCCCACAAATATTTATTTCAAGGGAAGGGTGTCAACAGGAAAAATAATCTACACTAAATTTCACTATAGGCAGCAAAACAAAAGAAAGATGTAGATATTATATATATCATGGAAATATCGGATCAAAATTAGTGTATAAAAATGAAAATGTTATCTCCACCTTTTTGAAGCCAATTTAGATATCTTCTAATTATGTGTCAATATACCCCTTATATTTGATT
The DNA here is from genome assembly GCF_032173495.1 of Musca vetustissima. Taxonomy (NCBI): domain Eukaryota; kingdom Metazoa; phylum Arthropoda; class Insecta; order Diptera; family Muscidae; genus Musca; species Musca vetustissima. Next base: position 31,732 of record NW_026887644.1, on the reverse strand, counting down.
TTAGGGACATAGTTTCAATGGAGAAAATATTCTAAATCAAATTTCACTAAAGGTCACTGAACACCAGAAATCTGTAGCTTTTGTATATACGAAGAAAATATTGACTACAATGTGGGTATAAGATGAAAAAATGTATTCTCTTTTTCAGTGCAATTTTTTGGTCTCATTCAATTATGTGCTAAAATATCACACAAATATTTATTTCAGGGTAAAGGTGTCAATGGGAAATATATTCTACACTAATTTTCACTATAGGTCACCAAACAAAAGAAATTCGTATATATAATAAATATCATGGAAATATCGGATCAAAATTGGCGTATACACAAGAACACGTTGGTAAATATAACATTTTGAGCGGAAAAACTGTTGCAATTTGGCATTTTGTATTAAATAAAATTAAATTATTTAAAAAAAATCGTAGCAAACTCTTTATTTCCACTCACTTCCTCCCCACAAAATTAAATTATTTTATTATACCTTATCACTGCAATATCTCTTTTGAATCTCGAACAAGTTCGTCATTTGCCACACAAAACCATTTCCTCTTAAATTGCAAAATATATTGTAGAGATTTCCAAGAAAAAAGCTAAAACATTTTTTTTGCATTTTATTATAAAAAATATAAATAAAATGCCAGTAAATAATTCTTCTTGTTGTTGTAGAAGAAAAATGAATGCACTAGCAATACAACAACAATATAAGAGGTAAATTGTATTGAGTACAGCGAAAAAAAGTTTTGACGTTGACTTTCCCATTGAAATTCACTGAACAATGTGACTGTCTGTCCAGTCAGTCATTGCTTTTGTAATTCTATTGTAGATTGTCATCCTTTGTTTTCCTGTATGAACGAATGAATGACTATTCTATTAGGCATAGGTTGAGTATTCTATTGGGCATAGATATGCGTGGGAGTTTTGATTTAGATAGACAAAAAATGTCAATAGTCGTCTGTACATAAAATTCCGTTTAAAAATCAATATCGACAGTTTTTATTTTTAATGAAATTAATAATTATATTTTTAATATAAAATATGCTTATATAGGGGATTTAATATTTTTTTAATTTTGTTTAGGAAAAAATAACGACATTTTATGAGGAAGATTTTTCCACTCTCCTTCTCCCATCTCCCCTTTAAATTATTTTTTTTTTTTAGAAAATATGATATTTTTATAAATTATTACTATTAAAAAAGTAATAAAAGCCATTACATATAGTTTATTTTTAGTAGAGATATAAAAAACAAGTTAAACTTCTGATGTTGTTGTTGTAAAACTTTGGCAATCAATTAATAAAAAATAACAACAACAACAAAATATGCGTGGGTATACATTTTTGCGTTATTGTGAATTTTTGTGTTCCGCCTTGCCATTGCATGGACTCTGACCCCTGAGATGACATTTTGTCATTTTCTTATTAAAGTTCTCGAGTTTGCACCTCCTCCTCCCCGCATCGATAACATTGCATCTTCATAGCCCGGGAAGCAATAAAACTTAAAAAAAATACGAAACTAAAATGACAAAATAAAACTAATTGAATTGATCCACTCGATGGTTGTAAAACAACAGTTGGGTTATTTATTTTTCATCCACCGAACATTATTGCACGAGAAGTGTATGGAGGTGGTGGAGAGATATGGTGGCTGCGTGGCAGGCTGCTGCCATTCACATTGTGATTGGCGGGCACACACCGAGCATAATCACTGGTGTCGGCCACCACTATGCAGGCACGTTTAGCGTTGTAAGTGAAAAGATCATTGGAACTGTCAAATGTTGATGTATGAAGTCATTTCGAAGCTTTTTTTCCACGGGTCCCTCTCACTCAAAAATAGGAAATGCCTGCCTTCTTGTTTTTTTTCAGTTAAAGGAAATTCAAAAATCTACAAATATTGTGTGATCCACTTAGCACAAGAAGACAACAAAGAATTATTTTTAGCAAAACGAACCGGAAATTATGGGCTCGAATTTTTATTCTCCCTATCAGATGTTGTATTAGAAGCACACACACACACGAAAGGCAAGAAAAAATGTCCGCCATTGGTGGCGATGATGATGATAATGTTCTCGGAGATCAATTTCCCTGTTTCGTTTTTTTCTTATTGGAATAAAATGCACGTTCCACACATCAAACCTACAACACAACACACATAATTACATATAAATTATTGTTTCAATTAAGAAACTTTGGACAGTTTCCTAAAGTTGTGGACGAGTTTTGTAGCACAAAATTCTTGGTATTTTTTTTGTTAAGAAAATAATAATTTGTTTTATTTTGAAATGATAATTTTTCTTTTTAAAAACGGAATGTCTAATATATTACAATGCCTCGTTATTGTTTGTTTTTCCTTTTTGGGGTGTTTGATTTTAAAATTCCGAAAATCGGAAATAGTAATAAATTCACAGGGAATTACAATTTGGAGTTCATTATTGGAAGAAGAAGAAAATAAAATTTAATGTCCTTAGTTTTCGGGATAATGATTTTCTATGGCACATAAATACTTATTGCCAAATGAGAAGAAGAAGAAGAAGAAAAAACAATTGATCACATTGCGTTGGGCGCCAAATTCAAGAAACTAAGAGATTTTAGAGGGGTGGTGTCAGTGGAAAAATATTCTTTATCAAACAGATGTCCTCATAAGTGAAATTTGTATATTTAATATACTAAAAATATCTGATTTAATTTCAATAAAATATTAAAATTCTGTTTTATTGCCAATTTTGGTACTTTTCAATTTTTGGCAAAATTTCCCATAATAATTAATTTTAGATCGTTGGTCTCAATGGGAAAATATTCTGCACCAAATTTTACTATTACATAATAAATCCCATGCAAATATCGCAGCCAATTTGGCTATATAAACAAGAATAAATTAAATAGATTTTTAAAGGCAAGTTTGGTGCTTTTAAAAATTCGGCAAAATTTCCCACAGTAAATAATTGTAGAGTGTTGCACTCAATGGAAAAAATATTCTGCATCAAATTTCACTATAGGTCACCTCACATGCGAACTTTGTATATATAATATATATCATGGAAATATCGTATCCAATATGACTGTATTAACAATTTAATTTTAAATTTAATTTTTAAGGGCAATTTGGATAGTTTTCAAAATTCGGCAGAATTTCCCACAATAATTTATTTTAGGAGGACAATATTCTGCATCAAATTTTACTAAGGGTCCCACACAAGTAAAATTTGTATGTATAATAAATCCCATGAAAATATCGCAGGCAAATTGGCAAAACATACACTTAAATATTAAACAAATTTTTAAAGAAAATTTTTAGTAGTTTTCAAAATTTGGCAAATTTTTGGTGTCAATGAAAAAAATGTTCTTCATAAAATTGCACTATGGGTCACATTCCAAACAAAACTTGTATATATAATACATACCATAGAAATATCGTATCCAATATGAGTATATAATAATAATTAAATATAAATTCATTTCCAATGGCAAAATTTGGTAGTTTTTAAAATTTTGGCCAAATTTCCCAGAATAATTTATTTTAGGGTATTGGTGTCAATGAAAAAAATATTCTGCATCAAATTTCACTAAGGACCACCTTACAAGCGAACTTTGTACGTGTAATAAATATCATAGAAAAATCGCCACAAATTTGGCTATATAAACAAATACTTATTTAATATTTAGGGGTAATTTTGTCAGTTTTCAATTTTGGATCAAAATTTCCCAGAATAATTTATTTTGGGGTTTGGGTATCAATGGACAAAATATTCGTCATAAAATTTCACTAGGGGTCACCTCACAAGAAATGTTGATAGATGTAATAGATATCATGGAAATATCGGTTACAAATTGCCAATAAAATATTTATTTAATTTTTAGTAGAAATTTTAGTAGTTTTCAAAATTTGTCAAAATTGCTTACAAAATTAGTTTTAGTGAGTAGGTTTCAATGGAAAAAATATTCTTCACAAAATTGCACTATGGGTAACTTCACAAGCACAATTTGTATATATAATAAATATCATGGAAATATTGCATCCAATATGCCTTTACTATATAATTAAATTTTAAATGGCAATTTTCCCAGTCTTTCAAATGTTGTCAAAATTTTCCATAACAATTGATTTTAGAAAGATGGTCTCAATGGGAAAAATATTCTACATCAAATTTCATTATGGGTCACCACACAAGCAAAATTTGTATATATAATAATTATTATTAAAATATCGTAGCCAATTTGGCTATATAAAAAATAATAAATTTATTTAAAATAACAATTTTTTGTAGTTTTCAAGATTGGCCAAAATTCTCCACAATAATTGATTGTAGAACGTTGCTCTCAATGGAAAAAATATTCTTCATCAAATTTCACTATAGGTCATCGACCAAAAGAAATCTGTATATATAATTTATATCATAGAACTATGTGATCCAAATTAATATGTGTAACAGGACGAACAAATGAGGAGACACTAATTTGGTGTATTGCATTGGGCGCCAAATTCACAACAATGGCTTATTATAGAGGAGTTGAGTGAATGGAAAAAATATTCTATATTAAATGTAGCTATAATATATATCAAAAGGAATATAATATATATAAAAAAGGAACAAAATTATTTTTTTTATCAAAAAAAAAAAAAAATAAATAAATAAAAAATAAATAACAATAAAGGACTAAAAAATAATATTTTCCAAACAACCGATATTAACATTTTCAAATATATTTTTTCTTTTTATGTGCTAGAAAATGATTTTACCTGTATATAGTATTAACCATATAATAATTTTGATCTCTTAGACCAATAACAGAAAACTTAAAGTATTATAAAATCGAATTTTTCAAATTTCCCTTTTTTTAATCAACCACTCAATTTCAGAATTGTCTGAAACATTTTATTTTATAAGATAAAATATCCATTAGTTAATCTTAAAATTACTCTTCAATATTTTCAATTGCATTCCACTTATCAAAAAATTAAAGTGACACTTTTGTATTTATTTGTAAATCAAACTCCCACGACTGCTGCGGCTGCTGATTAGAAAAACAAAACAGCAACAACAACAACGACAAAACAAACAACAATTCCATTATTCCCTTTATCGGTATCTGCTCAAGTCAATAACCGTTTTTAAATAGCTTATCAGCTGAAATAGTCATAGCTGCTATTCAATATTCACTATTCGAATACAATTCCTTTGTTGGCATTAAATGATGATATCGAAGGAGTGGCAGGTTGGTTGGCTGGCTGGTTTATCAGGGATGGGAGGGATGGATGATCTGATACTCATTATTCATTGAAATTTGTGTAGAACGAATGAGTCACTTGAAAATATTTTTTGAGAAATGTTATTTTTTTCGTAATGTGTTTCAAGTGGGCAATTTCTAAAGATAACGAAAATTGGGAGATAATTTTGAAAATAAAAAAAAATGCCGAAAAATAAAATAGATCTTTATAATTAATAAGGATAGATATCAACATATTAAATAAATGTGGATAAATAAGGGAAGAATAATAAAAGGATAATGATAAAAAAATTTTAAATAAAATATTCTGTGTCAATTTTCTTATATTTTTGGGCATATGCTAGTGTTGGAAGCAAGCTATCAAGGGGAATTTATTTTTATTTTTTCAAAAGTTTATATTTTTGTGGAGGGTATTACAAATTTGGCTCGGACTCTTTTTCTTGATGTTTAAACATTTTCTTCTAGAACTCTTTACCATTTCTTTTAAGGGCAAGTTCACAGGTGAAGAATATTGTGAAAGCTTTTAATATTCATAGAAGGGCCTCTCTAACATTTTGAAAGAATATTAATTAGAGTTTTCGGTGTAGAACATAATTTAAAATGCTAATGAAATTCTATAAGAGCCCTTTTGAACAAGTTCTCTTCAAAAACATATTTAATTATGCCCTACGCATTTGGCATTTAATGGGTTAAACTATGGGTGACACATACAAACCTGTTTCTTTCGAAACTGATAGAATATTAAATAAAAAAACTGTTGAAATAAAAAAATATTCAATTGTTATTCCTAAAAATAAATTCTGAAATGTTTCTAATAGAATATTGAATAAAAAGAATATCAATAAAAAATATTTCAAGCCATATGTATGATTGGACAGTTAACAAAAAATAATAAAAACTGTTTTTCATTTTTGGGAATGGGGGTGAAACTGCACCAATAACTGGCGTTAGAGGGTTGGTATGAAAGGAAAAAATATTCTTCAGAAAATTTTACCATGGGTCTCCGAACACAAAAAATCGGGATATAAAATCTGTATATACTATATAACAATCAATGTAGAAATATATAAAAACAATATTTTATGGGATTTTTTTAAGAATTTGCGTCAAAATGAACCTTATGGTAGTCTTAGAGAGGTGGTGTATATGGAAAAAATAGTCTTCGGAAAAATACACTATGGGTCTCCCAACACAAGAAATCTGTATATATACTATATATCTATATCATTTTGGGATCACTTTGCATATCTCTTTAAAAAAAATTGTTGCGTACATTTTTTAGAATTGGCGGCCAACTTCGCCAAGATTGATGTTAGAGAGGTGGTGTCAATGGAAAAACTATTCTTCGTCGCTATGGGTCTCCGAACACAAAAAAAATCGGTATATGAAATTTGTATATACATTGATAATTTTCGAATCAATGTAGAAATATATAAATAATATGTTCTATAGGACTTTTTTCAGAATTGGCTCCAAAATGGACCTTAGGGTGGTATTAGAGGGGTGGTGTCAATGGAAAACAAGTTCTTCAGAAAAATTCACTATGGGTCTCCAAACACAAGAAATCTGTATACATCCTGTATATCTATATATTTTCCGCATAACTTTTGATATATATGACACAGTCTTATTGCGGGCTATTTTAAGAATTGGCGGCCAACTTCATCCATGCAGGGGTTGGAGAGGTGGTGTTAATGGAAAAATATTCTTCAGAAAATTTCACTATGGGTCTCCGAACACAAAAAATCTATCTATATATTTTAAGAATTGGCGCCAAAATTCACCTTAGGGTGGTCATAGAGGTGTGGTGTCAGTGGAAATCATGTTCTTCAGAAAAATTTACTATAGGTCTCCAAACACAAGAAATCGGTATATATACTATATATCTGTATATTTTCCGGAAAACTTTTGATATATATGGCACAGTCTTAGTGTGGACTATTTCAAGAATTGGCGGTCAACTTCGTCAATGTTGGTGTTAGAGAGTTCGTGTCAATGGAAAAAATATTCTTCGGAAAATTTCAGTATGGGTCTCCGAACACAAAAAATCGGTATATAAAATCTGTTTTGCTATATAAAAATTTTATTTTCGAATCAACGAAGAAATATATAAAAAAATATGTTTTATCGGACTTTTTTGTGAGAATTGGCACCAAAATGGACCTTACAGTGGTCTTAGAGGGGTGGTGTCAATGGAAAACATGTTTTTCGGAAAAATTCACTATGGGTCTCCAAACACAAGAAATGTCTATATCTGTATATTTGTATATATCTGTATAATTTTCGGATAACTTTTGATGTATATGACACAGTGTTATTGCGGGCTATTTTAAGAATTGGTGGCCAACTTCGCCCATGTTTGTGTTAGAGAGTTTGTGTCAATGAAAAAATGTTCTTCGGAAAAATTCACTATGGGTCTGCGAAAACAAAAACATCGATGTATAAAATCTGTATATAATAAATAATATTGATAATTTTCGAATCAATGTGGAAATATTTTAAAAATATATTTTTTATAGGACTTTTTCTGATAATTGGTACCAAAATGCACCTTAGGGTGATTTTAGAAGGGTGGGGTCAATGGAAAACATGTTCTTCGGAAAAATTCACTATGGGTCTCCGAACATAAGAAATCGGTATATATACTATATATCTTTATATTTTCCGGATAACTTTTTCCGGATATATGACACAGTCTTATTGCGGTCTATTTTAACAATTGGCGGCGAACTTTGCCCATGTTGGTGTTAGAGAGGTGGTGTCAATGGAAAAAATGTTCTTCGGAAAAATTCACTAAGGGTCTCCGACCACAAAAAATCGCTATATAAAATCTGTATATGCTATATAAATATTTTATTTTCGAATCAATGTGGAAATATATAAAAATATGTTTTATCGGACTTTTTTTTAGAATTGATGCCAAAATGGACCTTAGGGTGGTCTTAGAGGGGTGGTGTCAATGGGAAACATGTTTTTCAGAAAAATTCACTATCAGTCTCCAAACACAAGAAATCGGTATATATACTATATATCTGTATAACATCCGGATCACTTTGGGTATATTTGAAAAAAAACTCGTTGTACAATTGTTTAAGAATTAGCTGCGAACTTCGCCCATGTTGGTGTTAGAGAGGTGGTGTCAATGGAAAAAAATATTCTTCGGAAAAATTTACTGGGGGTCTCCGAACACAAAAAATATGTTTATATTATAAATATGAAAAAAAGTCTGGATATATTTGCATATAGAAAAAAGTAATTATTTTTGTATATTTTTAACAAATGGATCGGAACACCATTGGCGATTGGTTTTCGAGGGGTGGTGTCAATGAAAAAAATATTCTTCGGAAAATTTTACTATCTGTCTTCAAACATAAAAAATCTGTATATAGTATAAATATGAATAAAATAGTTCGAATAAATTTAAAAATAAAAAAAAAATATATATTTTTGGCAATTCATGAATTCAAAAATAGTTGTAAACAAAATAAATATAAATTTTTTAAATCATAATAATTTTAATTTTTTATTTAATGAAATCTTAAATAAAAACTATTAAAATGATCTTAAAAATATTATCTTCTATTATTTTTTATGAAACAATTTTAAATATTTTTTAATTGCTATTTCATTAACCATGACTGTTACACAAAAAATGCTATGAAATGCATAAATGCCGGAATGGCAAACGCGTGCCATTCTAGTCTAGGCAATATTTAAAAATAAGGCGAGACGTATTCTAAATTTAAATTCGAAACCAACAACAACATCAACAAAATATTGTTTCACTTTATTATTATGGAGGCATAGAGACTTCTTCTATTTTTTGGAAATTCTTCTTTTGGCCCTATGCTCCTAATGCCATGGACTTTTACTTTGTTGTGTAGATGGATGATGGTGTTTTTGTTGCTGCTGCTGTTATTTTTCTGTGTGGTATATATATTTTGTTTTTGGGGGTTTTCATTTCATTTTGTTTTTAATTTTTTTTGATTTTTTTTTTTGGGGAAATAAAGAATGGAACGAAATTTATTGTCTCCATTTGCCCAAAAGAAGTTTCTCTGGTTTATTGTTTTGGAAGATTAGAATGGGAAAAGAAGGCTGATGTATTTTGTGTGCCTGTTGCTGGAGAGGTTGGGAGGTAGGGAGGGAGGGGTGTTGTTGGCGACCATTGTCTTCATTGGTTTTGTGAGAACAAAATTTACTTTCCCTGCCTACCATCCATTCTGGCCATTCAAATTTCAAATTCTGTTCCCTTTGGTGTCACACATTGTGTAAATTTCCATAAAATATACAAAATTAAATGAGCTTTTAAATTTCATTGATGTTTTTCTCAGCTTTATTTAGATTAGCGGTGTGTAAGAGGCTTGTTTTTTGTTTTCCGATTGGAAAGGTGGGCAATGCTTTGTTTGTTTCAGAAGGTTTTTAATTTAGCTGGGCTAGTAATTTCGGTAGGTTTATGGCACTTTGGTTTTCCTGTTACTTAGTTTTAATGTTGTTTTTATGATGATGATGAGGAAGACAGAATAACCACAACAACAATAACAACGTCAACATGGAAATAAGACAACAAAAATAAATTAACAACAACACTTTCAACACTACCTGTAACCTTAGCTCTTTGGTTAGATGGTTGTTTGCTTCGTGGTGGGAAAAGGTATCACTGGCAACTTATTTTTGTTGTTGTGATTTGTTAGTGTTGTTGTTGTTGGTTGTATAGAGCACTCTTAAATTAAATGTGTTATGCCCAAGTTGTTGTTGTTGCTGTTCTACTGCATGTTTTTCTATTGTTTTCCCACAGTTTTTCAACACGTGATAAACATACGTTCCGATCAATAACCTTTAACTAAGTGATCTTACACGCTCACACACAACAACAAGTATATTCAGTCGTGCCCTGCACACACTCACACAGTCCTATCTCCTCCAATCCCTTTTTGAAAGTCACGCATGTTTTTATGAAATTTTCCTAACTAAACATCACGTTTGCCTAACTCTAAGACGTGTTTTCGACACGAAGTTCTTACTCAGCCGACAGAAGAAAAAAAAAAATAAATTGCCATTGTGTCTGTGAATTTTACAAAAATGGATTCCCTTACAAAAATGAAGGATTCTCCCGTCACATAAATTCTTATTGTCAATTTTTCGTGTTTGACTGGGGAAAAATAATCAACTAATGAGGCAGGGATGTCTTTGGAAAAAAGTTGTTGCTTTCTGGGAAAATTAATGTTTGGCAAATTTGTGTCGTAAAGTCAGAGTCATGTTACATAACAATTGTGTAAACAATAATTGACTTTCAAGAATTTGAAATAGGATGTCACCTATATGAGAGAACTGCCGAAGAGGTCTCTTATAAAGGGTCTTCATAATAATTCGATGAGGAAAAAATCTTATTTTTAAGATTATTCCGAATAGTTGTCAAATTGGACCAAGGGTTGCTATTAGGGGGAGGGTGTCAATGTAGAAAATATTCTTCGGGAAATTTCACTATAGGTCTTCAAAAACAAAAAATCGGTATATTGCAAATAAATATAGAAATTGCGGATAAAATTGAACATATAAAAAAATGATTTTTTCGTACTTTCTTAAAAAATTTAAGTCAAATTTCCCCTATAGCTGATGTTACGGTGTTGGTGTCAATGGAAAAAATATTCTTCGTACATTTTTACTATAGGACCCCGAACACAAGAAATCTTTATATATAATAAATCTCAATAAAATAACCCGATAAAATTGGGATAACGAAAAAAATTATTTTTTTCATACATTTCAAAGATTGGAAATTTACGCCTCCAATAACTGGCGTTAGAGAGATACTATACGTCTTCAAACACAAGAAATCCGTATATATAATAATTCTGAATAAAATTTCCCGATAAATTTTGGGTATTCACAAATATAGTTATTTTCATACTTTTTTAAGGTTAAGGAGCCATACTGCTCTAATGACTGCTGTTAGAGAGGTGGTGTCAATGGAAAAGATGTTATTCGGAAAATTTTATTATAGGTCTCCGAACATAAAATATCTATATATAGAGTAAATATGAATAAAAATTGCGGAAAATTTTGGATATTGAAACAAAATCATTTATTTTTGAACATTTTTTATAAATTAGGTTCGAGCTGCTTTAACGACCGGTGTTAGGGAGTTGGTATCAATGGGAAAATTATTCTACGGAAAATTTCGCTATAGGTCGCCAAACATAAAAAATTGGTATATATAATAAATCATAATGAAATTACCCCCTAAAATGGGGATATACAAAAAAATCTAATTATTTTCATGCTTTTTAGGATTAAGCAGCCATACTGATGCAACGACTGGTGTCAGAAAGGTGGTGTCATTGGGAAAAATATTCTTCGAAAAATTTCACTATAGGTTACCGAACATAAAAAATCGGTATATATAATTAGTAAGTGAAAAAATTGCGAAACAAATCAGGATTTATGAACAGCATCATTTCTTTTCGAGCATTTTTAAGAAATGTGGCCAAACTGCATCTCCGACTGGTGTTAGAAGGGTAGTGTCAATGGAAAAAAATATTCTTCAGAAAATTTCACTATATGCCTCCAAATACAACAAATCTGTATATATAATCAATATGTATAAAATTTCCAAATCAATTTGAATGTTAACTGGAAAAAATGCTTATTTTTGAAATTTCCTGAATTTGAGTCCCAAATGTCCCCTATTTGTGGTGTTAGAGGGTTGGTATCAAAGGGAAATATATTCAACAGCATATTTCACTATAGGTCACCGAAGAAATGTAATCGTTATGTATCACAGATAAACGTCTTTTAATGATATCAAATTTTATCTACAATGAAATAAAGGCATTTTTCACATATTTTGAGTTGGTGTCAAAATGTCCTACAATTCCTCAATTTTTTGCTTTGGTGTCAATGGAAAAAATATTCTTCGTAAAATTTGACTAAAGTTTACCGAACACAAGAAATCTCTATATATAGCATTTATATCTGAAAAGCAAGCGCAAACTATTCTTATTTAATGAAAAAACTTTGGTTGGTTAAATTTTTTTTGTAGTCTCTCTGAGTCAATTCGATATTCAACCTACGGTTGGTATTAGAGGGGTGGAGCCAATGCAAGTATCAATAATAATTATATTATTAAAGTATCAGAACATTTTTAAATAAAAAATATTTTTGTTATTTTTATAGTATTTTTGAGAATAGGCAACATTTTCTTATAACTTATAATCGTAAATGGAAAACATTTTTTTTTCGTCTTTTAAAATTTGGGTTTGTTATAAATAAATATTTGCTAAACATTTTTTGCTAAAATGTTTTTTTTTTTGGGTTTTTTCAATATTTTTCTCACTTTTTTGTTCTCTTGCCACACTCAGGTAGCCTAAATATGGCACATTTAATGGCCGGTGACTGACACACAGGCTGCTGATGAGCGGTCTAACAAAAAAACCAGCTCCACAGCGTTAATAATATTGACAAACCGTTTTGTTGTTGGTTTATTTGTCAATTGGTTTTAATTGAATTTTTGAAGGGGGTATAGGAGGGTAGAGGAAGGAACTACACACACTCTGCTGCCACCAATATGACTATGAATTTTGAATCGTTCAAATAAATCCGTATCAATAAAATTCAGCAACAACAATAAAAAACAACAAAAGACACCAAATACGGCTAAAATTATTCCGTGTTACAAAAAAAAAAAAAAAAATAGATGTACATATATGACTCATTTGTTGCTGTAGTTTAGTCATTGTTGTTCTTATAATACTTTTTGTTGAATATTCTTGAGAATTAACAGAAAAAAAAAATTGCGCATTTTTGTCAGGTTCCATGGTTATTGTTGCTGTTGCCGTCTATTTAACGCTTAATCAACTTTACGTCATATATAATCTAATTATTTGTTATTTTTTTCATTCATATTAATGTCACTAACTGTCAGTGTGTGGTGATTTGTGTTACTGTTGTTTTAGAGAAGTCGGAACGCTCCCGAAATAACATTATTAGCGAACATCTGCTAAATAATGGTAATGGCTTTGGAATTCAGGTTTTAGAATCTGTTTTCTGTTTAGGAAATAATCGTAATTTTTAAAATTAGGAATTTGGGAATTTGAATTTGGAATTGTCAAGGGAATTGGTTTCAGGTTTTAATAATGTGAAGAGATTTTTTTGGTGAAGACAAAATATTAGATATCAAATTTCATTTTAATAACAATATTTGGTTATTAATAGGCTTCTAAATTAAAAAAAAAGTTGACTAAGTCCGCGTATAAAAAAATATTTATTTTTGCTATTTTTCGATTTTTATGCCTAAATGACCCCCCAATTCGTGGTTTTAGGGAGGTGATGCAAAAGAGAAAAATATTTCATATTATATTTTAAAGTAGGTCCCCGAACAAACTTAATCGGTATATACCACCGATAAGCATCATATATTGATATCAAATTATATATATGAAAAAAATTAAGGCTTTTTGTACTTATTTTGAGTTGGTGTCAAATTTTCTTATAATTTTCCACATTTTGGATATGGTGTCAGGGGAAAAATGTTCTTTGGAAAATTTCACTATAGGTCATCGAACACAGGAAATCGGTATATATATATGTTTAGTATCAAAAAAAACCTAAATGAAAAAAATATTCGGTTTTTAAGTATTTCTGAGAATGTGCTATTTTTTCCTATAATTCGCCATTGTAGGAACTTGGTGACAATGGAAAAAATGTTCTATGGAAAATTTCACTATGGGTTAGCGAACACATGAAATCGGTATATATAATCATATACAAGCAAGCGCAAACTATTCTTATTTAATGAAAAAACTTTGGTTGGTTAAATTTTTTTTGTAGTCTCTCTGAGTCAATTCGATATTCAACCTACGGTTGGTATTAGAGGGGTGGAGCCAATGCAAGTATCAATAATAATTATATTATTAAAGTATCAGAACATTTTTAAATAAAAAATATTTTTGTTATTTTTATAGTATTTTTGAGAATAGGCAACATTTTCTTATAACTTATAATCGTAAATGGAAAACATTTTTTTTCGTCTTTTAAAATTTGGGTTTGTTATAAATAAATATTTGCTAAACATTTTTTGCTAAAATGTTTTTTTTTTTTTTTTTCAATATTTTTCTCACTTTTTTGTTCTCTTGCCACACTCAGGTAGCCTAAATATGGCACATTTAATGGCCGGTGACTGACACACAGGCTGCTGATGAGCGGTCTAACAAAAAAACCAGCTCCACAGCGTTAATAATATTGACAAACCGTTTTGTTGTTGGTTTATTTGTCAATTGGTTTTAATTGAATTTTGTTTATAGGAGGAGGGTAGAGGAAGGAAATACACACACTCTGCTGCCACCAATATGACTATTAATTTTGAATCGTTTTTCTAGGCAAAGTTCAAATAAATCCGTATCAATAAAATTCAGCAACAAAAGACACCAAATACGGCTAAAATTATTCCGTGTTACAAAAAAAAAAAAATAGATGTACATATATGACTCATTTGTTGCTGTAGTTTAGTCATTGTTGTTGTTATAATACTTTTTGTTGAATATTCTTGAGAATTAACAGAAAAAAATTGCGCATTTTTGTCAGGTTTCATGAATTGTGTTATTGTTGTTGCTGTTGCCGTCTATTTAACGCTTAATCAACTTTACGTCATATATAATCTAATTATTTGTTATTTTTTTCATTCATATTAATGTCAGTAACTGTCTGTGTGTGATGATTTGTGTTACTGTTTTTTAAGAGAAGTCGGAACGCTCCCGAAATAACATTATTAGCGAACATCTGCTAAATAATGGTAATGGCTTTGGAATTCAGGTTTTAGAATCTGTTTTCTGTTTAGGAAATAATCGTAATTTTTTTTAAAATTAGGAATTTGGGAATTTGAATTTGGAATTGTCAAGGGAATTGGTTTCAGGTTTTAATAATGTGAAGAGATTTTTTTGGTGAAGACAAAATATTAGATATCAAATTTCATTTTAATTACAATATTTGGTTATTAATAGGCTTCTAAATTAAAAAAAGTTGACTAAGTCCGCGTATAAAAAATATTTATTTTTGCTATTTTTCGATTTTTTTGCCTAAATGACCCCCAATTCGTGGTTTTAGGGAGGTGATGCAAAAGAGAAAAATATTTCATATTATATTTTAAAGTAGGTCCCCGAACAAACTTAATCTGTATATACCACCGATAAGCATCATATATTGATATCAAATTATATATATGAAAAAAATTAAGGCTTTTTGTACTTATTTTGAGTTGGTGTCAAATTTTCTTATAATTTTCCACATTTTGGATATGGTGTCAGGGGAAAAATTTTCTTTGGAAAATTTCACTATAGGTCATCGAACACAGGAAATCGGTATATATAATATATATATATATATATATGTTTAGTATAAAAAAAAAAACCTAAATGAAAAAAATATTCGGTTTTTAAGTATTTCTGAGAATGTGCTATTTTTTCCTATAATTCGCCATTGTAGGAACTTGGTGGCAATGGAAAAAATGTTCTATGGAAAATTTCACTATGGGTTAGCGAACACATGAAATCGGTATATATAATCATATTGAATTAAATATCCGGATAAATTTGGAATTAAAATAAAATTGCCGGGTTTTAAGTGTTTCTTAGAAGGTGTTATTTTTTCCTATAATTCGCCATTGTAGGAACTTGGAGACAATGAAAAAATTTTTCTATGCTAAAAAAAAATTCTTCGGAAAATTTTACTATGAGTCTCCGAACACAAAAAGTCGATATATAAAATATTTATAATTTTATATTATGAGAAAAATTGTAAATATCATAAAATATTTAGTATCGGTTATGTTAATAATGCCTCTAAATTAGGACGATTTTTTCTATAATTTTCCATTGTAGGGCCTTGGTGTCAATGGAAAAATTTTTCTGTGGAAAATTTCACTATAAGTCATCGAACACGATAAATCGGTATATATAATAATTATATATAAAATTTCAGAATAAATTTGATTATATTTAAAACGTGCTATTTTTTGTACCTTTCAAAGAAGTAAGGCAAACTCAGCCTTTGGTTGGTACTAGAAGAACGATGTCAAGGGAAAAAATATTCCTCAGAAAATTTGATTATAGGTCTACGAACACAAAAAATTGGTATATATAATATTTATATTAGGAAAATATAAGAACAAAATGATAAAATTTTTTAATATCGATTTTTGTATAGCCTCTAAATGAAACCTCGTTTTTCCTATAAATTCCGTCAAAAGGGTCTTGGTGTCAATGGAAGAAATTTTCTTTGGGAAATTTCACTATAGGCTACCGAACACCGGAAATTGGTATATATAATAAATATGAGCAAAATGTCCCAATAAATTTGAATATAAATGAAAAATATGATATTTTGTACTTTTTAAAGTAGGGCAAACACAGCATTTACGTGATTTTGGAGAGATGGTGTAAAGGGCAATAATAATCTTCGGAAAATTTAATTATATTATTCGGAGACCGAACACAAAAA
The DNA here is from genome assembly GCF_032173495.1 of Musca vetustissima. Taxonomy (NCBI): domain Eukaryota; kingdom Metazoa; phylum Arthropoda; class Insecta; order Diptera; family Muscidae; genus Musca; species Musca vetustissima. The sequence goes on along the minus strand of NW_026887644.1, from coordinate 15,021 downwards.
ATTGGTATATTTTATATTTATATTAAAAAATGAGAATAAAATGTAATTCTATTTGTTTTTGCTTATGGTTATTTTTTGTAGTATCTCCGAGTGGAGTCAAGTTTTTGCTTTAAATTTATATTGTGGAGCCTTAGTGTCAATGTAAAACATTTTCTTCAGAAAATTTCACTATGGGTTTTCGAACATCGGGCACCTGTTTATATAAAAAATATGAATAAAATTTACGGATTGTTTTTTTCTTTACTGAAAATGTTTTATGTTTGATTCCAAAATTCTAAAAATAACAAATAATTATGAAGGTGACAAAATTCATTAAAATATTACTGAATTTTTCCATTATATATCTATGTTTTTTGAAGATTTTTTTTTCGTTTAAATTCCCTAACAATTTTCCAATTTAAAAATAAGATTTATGTTTTTTAATATCTTACACCTTCCATTTGGTGTGTGTGTGTGTGCGTATTTTTTTCTTCTTGCCTGGGGAATTATAATTTTGTAATTTATTTTCGTTATTATGTTGTGACATTTGGTCACAACAGCAACAACAACGAAAATATGTCATTGGTTTTTAGTTTCAAACCAAAATATCTTTCATCACCTTTACTATGAAGAATAATGTATAATGAGTGGGTGTTAAGGTCCATTAGAGGTGTAGAATGTAGATTTTTTTGGCTGGAAAAAATATTATTGATTTCCTAATATGAAAAAAAAATTCTGGGTCAATTGCTGGTAAATTTAGTTCTTTTAAATAATTTTAATGTGAAAAATAAATTTTACAAAATTTTGAAATTGATTAATTGAGGTAATTTTTTCTATTTCATATTGAGGATCGAATAATAATACATTAGATTTAAAATCTCAGAGTTTTTGATTTCCTAATAAATATGTTTAAAAAATAAATTAAAACATTTAATTTATTACTGGAAAAATATTTATTTATCGATAAATTTACATTTATTAATTATTTTATTAATATATTAATAAATTTGTATTCTTTTTCTTTTCTCATTTTAGGTAAGTGTTACTATGTCCTATTATAATATTACACCAAATTTGTATTGTAAGTAAAAATGATCCGATTTATAAATATCAACCCTCTCACAATCTCATATATATTATTTTTGTTTTAATTAAAACCCCATTTGGAGACTACTTCTTTGAAACATTTGTTTCGTAAAGTGCTAAAAAAACTAACAAATCAAAAAAATGAGAACGAAAACAAATTCAAAGAAATCCAAAATGAGAACAAAAGAATCTTCAAACCCCCATCAACAAATAACCACCAGCAAAGCATGTGGTGTGATCTTTAAAAAAGAAAAAAAAATAACAACAACAAAATTGTCGAACAGCAACAAATTACAAAAATAAACGACTCTACTTAAACGAATTTACAAGATATTGGGCCACCCCATTTTTATGCCATCCAAACATTGATCCATTCATCTTTGTGCAGGCAGCCGACCAGCCTAACGCCTCTTTTCTTTTTTTGAGTAATTTATAATTTAAAGTTTAAAAAAATTGCAGAGATTTGTTGTAGTTGTGGATGATGGTGTCGGTCGTTGCCTCTTTAAATATATTACAAACATACAAAAATATTGTTTATGATACAGGCACACAGACACACGCATACTCCCCCTTTTTCTCAACCACCTTCACTCTCTTCCGTATACATTTTTTTAAATGAAATTAATTTGAAATTTTGTAAATATTCAAATAATGAATATAAATTGTTTGATTCCTGGCAATATGTCTTCACATCTCAAAACCCCCATCCTCCCCCTTGTCTCTAAAACACACTGGCTCTTTACAAAACAAAATTAAAAATTTGTCGTTTTTAAAATAACACTCCAATAAGGAAAGGAAATCTCATTTGAATTCTTTATTTTTATAAGAATCCAACAAATTTACACACGCACACACTCACAACACATATGCAACCAAGCCAAACCAACAAAAGTGTCGACGAGCGGATGCTGACATCAAGAAAACAACAACAAAAATTAAAAAGAAAAAGAAAAAAGCCGATCATACGTTGTGTGTAAGACTGGAAGGCGGTTAGAGCGGTGGGACGGCGGCGGCGGCGTCTCCCAGAGACGACATATAAAAATATAAATTATTTCTTCGGAATCATCAATACGAAGGGGATTACGCACGAATGCATTGCAATGCGAATGGAAGAGCATTTCTAGTCTACCAAGTGCCATGTAGTTAGTTTTGTGCTCTGTGGCTTATTCATTTACTCCCCAATGCTCATCACCATAAATCACATGAGAATAGACAATTTAGTGAGAGAGAGAGGGGAGCACACACAAACCGTAATATTTTCTTAAGACAAGGCACACACACAATACAACAAATCTAAGAGTGCCTTAACAAATCCCCCCATTAACAAATCATGGAGACAATGCCAGAAAGAGAGAGATTGAGTGATGGAGAGAGTACCATATCCTCATCAAACAGTTGCAAACATATGTTTGGCATGGGTGCTGTGCTTAACTCCCCATCAGCTCCCCCACAAACCCTTGAGCCAGCCTTAAGACAATCTTAAATTATTTTCTCAATTTGTAAGTAAGGTGTGTGTTCATATGACGCGATTTCCGTCATACTGTGTTGGTCATCATCCATCTATGCATGCAGTATTGTTTATGTTGTGTCTAGGCAAGCACTCTCTTGTCGCCATAATGAATTATCCATTTAATGAGGGAGCTTTGACAATCAAAAAGAAGAAGAAGAAAAAAACGAACCTAAGCAAGCCGGGTGTGTTGTCTCACATAGTATTTTTGTACACATTCGTTGTTGTTTTTTTGGAAAGCCACAATTGAGAAACCCCATTAATAGTCAAGGTTAACAAAATCGAAAAAAACACCTTATTTGATGTATATGTTGTTGTTGTTGTTTTTGTAAGAGATGAATAAACAAAGCATCCATCTATCATAAACAAGTGAGAGTAAACATTAAAACATGAAGACAATGGCATTTGTTGATTTTGAAAACAAAAAGATCGATTTGAATAATGTGAAATTAAATAGATCGGAGTTCTACAAAAAATCTTTTCTATAACGGGAATGAATAAAAAGTTAGTAAGTGGTCGATATAAGGTCTGTAGGTTTATTCTTCAGAAACAAGTAGATAGTTAACCCACTTACAAACAAAAACTTTAATTAGTTTAGGAAATTTGGGAACGAAGCATGTGATGTGATCTAGAAAACAATCCAGGCAATCAATATCATTTGTATTCTTTGGAAAATTGTTGGAATCCCATCAAATATAAATGAAATAAAAATGAAAATTATTCAGATTTATGGACAGTTATTAAGAAGTGAATTTCAGATGTATGGTATTTGAAAAAAAATTATGGACTATTTTTTAATATTGAAAATTAAAATAAATATAAATTTATGTATATGAGAAATAAAAAAGGTTCGGAAATTCGTTGAAGGATTTTTAATTTCTGAAATTGTTGTTTGTAAACAAATATTTTTTTAAAATAATTTAAAGTTAATAATTTTTTTTAATATTTTTGTGAATAGTCTTTCAATTGTGGACTTTCAAAAAATATTTTTCGGGAATTTTTTAGAACTTTTTTTGTAATAAAAATTCGATAAACACGTATATAAAATTTAAACCTTAAGAGAGGTCAACTACACATCTTCCTTACATTTTTCGAATATTACAAATATTCAGTACAGTCCCTCTAATTACTTGTCCAGGTTCCCTTCACGGTGGGTTGTGTTGTGATGTTCGCCTATATTCGACTAGAAAATACACAAAAAAATAAGATTTCGGTCCACCTTATCCCAAAATTTTAATCTGATCATCATCGACAATTATAGGCGTTGTCCTTGACCATAATCGGAATTTCGTGGAAAATTTTAAAGGGATCAGCTCTATATTTCTGTCCTCTAATGTGGTAATGGGTTACTAAAAAAATGGGTTACTAAAATTTCGCGGTGATCGGATCATATTTGCGGCTTCTAGAGCGACCAGAAAAACCGACAAAAATTAAATATTTGGTCCATATCATCCCCTAAATATTATGCGATCTTTACAAAAAACAATAGGGGTATTCATTGGCCAGAACCCTTCATACATGCAAAGTTTCGTGAAGATTGGTCCGTAACTGTGGTCTGTATCGCGTTTACAAATTATAATGAACAGACGAACAGACACACATGTCTAGATCGACTCAGCTCTTGGGGCTGCAAAAAGTTATAATACCCTGACAGCATAGTTGTGTAGGAATGTCAGATGTATGGAATTTGAAAAAAATATGGGCTATTTGGAAAATTTTTAATATTGAAAATTAAGAATATGAGATATAAAAATAAGTTCGGAAATTTTTTAAAGGATTTTTAGAGGAAACTTCTGAAAACTTTGTTATCAAAAAACATTTGTTTTAAAGAATTTAAAGTTAATAATTTTTGAATATTTTTGTGAAAGACTTATTTCCAAAATTTTTTTGCAGTTATTTCGTAAAATTTTTTTTCCAAAAGTTGAAAAACACATTGTCTTCGATTTTGCCTCTTTTAAAATATTTTTATCGATTTTTTGTACATAGTGCTATACAAATAATTACAACGAATGCATTTCGATTAAATTCCAACATGAAGTCATAATTTCCCTTTAACAATAACCTCCACGCCCATGAAGGCCTTATTTAAATTACTTTATATGTAAAAAAAGACATTATATTACAACTCCATTATTGCCATTCAACTATTTAACAAACAAAATATTCAATTAACTGCATTATTTCTTCATTTAACTATATATTCAATAAAATTGTACTACGACAGCGGAACAACAATTATATTTATTTTTTATTGCAATTTACCATTTTTGGTTGGAACATTTTAATTTAAAAAAAAATCAAAAAACAAAATAACTAAACTTTCTCTCTTTAAAGGGCTTTCGTTCGATTTGTTTTTCTCTTTTTGTGTATTAACCATAAATGTAATTAAATGCATTTGTTATGAAAATCGTCATTGAAACGAAGTATAGACGGTTTTAATTGCCGCCACTTAACCAAATATGGTCACCGATCAACACCACCACCTCCACAACTAAGTACCTGTTGAAGTACCCCACTAAACAAGAGACCATTTCATTTGTTTTGTTTAATTAAATGGGGACTTCTCTTAATCTGTAATTCTAGTAAAGTTGCAGAGCACCAAAATAAATAGAAGCGCCGTTTTAAATCGTTTTGTCACAAAGCCCACTCCCGTTTTATCTTCGTTCATACAAACGAACGAAGAACCACCCGATCGACCTCCTTTATTTGTTTGACACCATCCAATATCTTTTGTATTCGGGTGTTTTTCTTCTTCTTCTCTCGTTTCGTTTGTATCTTCTTGACGAGAACTGTGCACAAAAATGTGTATCAACAGTGAAGTGTGAATCGTTTATAGTGCTCAGGCACAGTGTTTTGATATTGATTATTTTATATATTTTTTTTTAATTTTAAAATGTATTTCTTGAAAAAAAAAATATGTTCAATCACCCAAATTTTAAATTTTAATGATCATAAAATTGCTGCAAATTTTCTAAAAAAAATGTCAGTATAAAGAATGTATGATTATTTAAATGGATTCCATTCAGGATCACAAACAATAAGTGAACATTTTTTATGAAACTCAATTGAATTATTTACTTTATTGTTATATACCTCCAACATAAGGGCTGATATTATTGATCTGATGACTATTCTATATCGATTTAATCGTGTTGCTGAAATCACTCCATATTTAAGGCAGAGCTTTGAAAATTTGCTATTTGCTATTGAATATTTAATATATCGGTCCATGTTTACCTTTATATAACCTCAATACCGAAAATTATCAATATTAGTCCATGTTTCAGGTCAGACCTCATACAACTGTAACTCCTTAATTGGGCAACAAACTGCCTGTAATTTTATATTTTGGAGTTCTTCCGGCCATGGAAATATTTCTACCAGTAATTATCAATATTGGTCAAAGATTCAGGGTATTCTCCATATAACGGAACCTCTTATTATTCGCTATTTTGGGTACGTTTTTCAACCAATTTGGCTGTAATGCATTGCGTAATTACAGAAGGTAGTCTTATTTGAGAATTATATGATTTTTATTTTGGAACTCATCAAGGTTTATTCATAAGGTCAACAGGGAGGGGAATTCAAAGTCTTCATTGACTGTCAAATTTATTGTTTGAAGAATAAATAAACAATAAATATTTTTATTGGAACAAAAATATATGTACACATTTTAGAATTTTACAAAAACAGGCTGTATGTCATGAATTCGCCTGCCTGTTAACCTTATGAATAAAAATTGGAACTCATCCATAATTTTTAAATAATATAAAAAATTAATACCATACATTTTTAGTATATCGATTGACATATTTTCAATAAATTAAACAAAATACATTTTCTAAAACTGAACATTGCTCTCAAGATTTAATCATGATTGTTGTAACTTATATTTATAACTTTTAGAGGCAGGGAACTTCAAAATATTTATAAATATAAATGATACATTTCGGAGGAAGATATTTCCATTTAAATTTTGAAAGCTGAATACAGTCAAAGGCAAATTTATGAAAAATTGGAAACATATTACTACATGAGACTACCTTGTATAATTATGCCATGGCTTTAATGTAATTTCTCAGGTTTTAATTTACGTTTTGGTTCCCTATAAGGCTACCGACCCATTTTTGTTATTTTTATGGTTTTAACCGCATTTTCCTACCGCCCCATTTTCGGTGTTGTTAAGTTCTTTACCGATTTTCCCCGGTAATTTAAAATATAGTCCTCATTCAAATATCCCATTTAATGTTGGATTTGTTGAAGTTCCTCCCGCCGTTTTCCAACCTGAGAGTCTGTAATTTGGAATTTGATAAAAATTAATTTTTGTTATTGCAAATTTGTTGGGATTTTATTATTTATTATTATTTATCATTAATTTCAATTTGTTCATTTATAGTTATTATTTTTTAATTTTATAAACTATTACTTTTTAATTTAAAATAAATAAAATTAAATCGAAACAGATATATACAGTGTAGTCTGTTTCAAAATGTTCTTTATTAATTATTGTAATCGCTTTTAATTTATACTTTAATTCATTTGAATAATTTATTTAATTAATCATTTTTATTTTATTCTTAATGAACCGTTTTACAAATTATATTTATATTTACATTATTTTTTATATTTATTTTTTTTTCTTTTATTAATTTTTTTCTTATTTATTTTATATTTTTTCCCTTGCGATGAATAATATGTTTTTAAATATAATATTAAATTTATTTGTTATTATTAATTTCAAATCTTTAATTTATTACATTGAAATAAAAATAAGTGTATTAATCGTATTTTTTAATATATTATTAATTTTGTTTGTTATTATTAATTTCAAATTTGTACTTTATTATATTTTTAACTGTTATTATTTTATTAATTAAAATAAAAAAAAAACATTTTATTCTTGTTTTAATTGTTATTTGCATTTTTTTATTTGTTATAATTTTTATTTCACTTGTTTTGCATACCCCTAACACTGTGCCACTGTATAGTTTATCCAGCAACAGATGAGAAAAAAACCCTCGCCTTTTTGTTGTTGTCTTGTCGTTGTTTCAAATGACTGAATTTTATTTATGCTCTCCGATATACATTTCTCAATTACATCTCAACAACAAGTGAGAAAATAGATATTTCGTATTTAATTTTCATGTAGCAGAGATGGGAGATGGATCACAACAACATTTGACAAGAAGAAGAAGAGATCCAACCAAACACACACGCAGACACACAATATGAGCCAACCCAGCCACCGCATAAGTAGTTGTTGTAGTAGTCGTTGGTATCGTATGTAAATATAAATTCTGGTTGTTGTTTATTTTTTGTTGTTGTTATTTCTTTAAAGCGACAACAACAACGACTACGATGATGTTGAATTCGTCACTCTATTTTCGCAATCTTTGTGTTTTACACCCAAAAACAGTGTTCTTTTTGTTGTTTGATAAAAACACACAGATATACATTTTTGACACAGATTCTTTTAAGGGGGGTTTTAAAAGGGGAAACAATAATATCAAATTCCTATATCTCTGGACTTTGATGTTTAATTTAACTATTTTTTGTATTTTTGTTATAAATAGTTTATTGATTTCTTGTTAAATGTTGATTTTTTTCTGCCAGTTTTTCTTGATTGCCTCATTGTCAATTGTCTATTGAATTTATTTACATACAATTGTTGTTTTATTTATTTATGTATTTGTGTTTGTTTGTGTTTTTTTTTCTTTCATACTTTTTAGCCATTATTTATTATTCGCATATTGTTCATTTATTGATTGAAAGGAAAAAATATTGAAAAAAGAAGAAGAAGCAGAAGCAGACGACGAAGGGCTTCTCCATATTTAGCTTTTCTTTCGTTAACGATGCCGGCGATGTTGTCGTCGTCTTTATCGGCTTGATGGAAGAATTCTATAAACATATCATCAGCTAGACTAGGTTAAGTTACAAAAGGCCCCACTCCCCCTCCCTCCCTCGTGATAATGAGATGGAGGCTAAGGAGAATGCCTTTAACTAAATTTGTTGTAAAAACAAGACAAAAGGAACATTTCAGACTTATTGAAAATAGTATTGTGTGCGAGACATCCGAGTCATTTTTTTCTTCTTCTTGTTCTTCATTTTTTTCTCCTATAGACTTTTTGTCAGCATTTCGAGCAAAACACTACTAGATCGACAAGTATGCTAATTTTTTGTGGCTGACTAACTGGCTGGCTGTTGTTGTGTTTTGGTTGTCTCGCCTTTTGTTCATTTAGATGGAGTTGATTTTTTTGGTTGTATTTTTTTTATTTCAAATTAAAATTGTGGGCTTTTTATGCGTTTTGCCCAGTTATGGCAAAAACAAAAACCGGCAACAGCACACATTTTGTCTGTACTGTGGAAGTACGTCGTCGTCATATTGTCGTAATTCTTTGCTACTCTAGGAAAACCTGACCAAAATATTAAATACTTGTAATTTGCTGCTGCATTTTGAATTTTGTTGGTATTTTAGCTACATTGGTCGAAATGTAAACAGCATTTAAAAATTAATTATTATTGTTTACATTGCCTGTAAATTATTATTTAATGGAAAATAAAATTGTTTTAATTTTTGTTTATTTTTTTCCTTGCCGAGATTAAAGAGGAACGCCGTCATTTTTATATTTTTGTGTATATGACTTAAAGAGGGAATGCAGCCATCCCGCAACCTGTTGAGGCCAAAAAAACATCTTTATGACTTTAATTAAAAATACAATAATTACACAATTTTAGGTCAAAAATTCAAGACTAAATGTTAACATCAAAATCAAGTTTTTTTAACATATTTGATTTTTGCTATAGGTACTACGAATCTGACAATTAATTAAAACAATTTGAAATGTTATTTTAAAGAAACATCGTTAAGTTTAGCCGGTCGGACTATTATACCTCAATCAAATGTGGGCTACCCTAAAAAATGGACCAATATTGATACATTTTTGTATGATGATCCAAAATATTAAACTACAGCCAATTGGATAGAAAACTAAAATTCCGAAATTTGGCTACCCTAAAAAGTGGACCAAAATTAATAATTTTTGGCAATGAGAATCCAAATCTTCTAAAAACCCAAAATTTGAAAGGTGCCCATATATGGATGCTACCCTAAAATGTTGAATTGTAATTGATTGAAAAACGTGACCAAATCCTACAAAAACGCCGGAATTTGAGAGATACGTTTATATGGTGGCAACCCTAAAAAGTGCAGCAATTTTTATAATTTTTGGTAGGAATATTTTCTATACAATGAGAACACAAATTCTAAATTACAGTTAATTTGATTGGAAAACGAGTTCAAACCTCCCAAAAGACCGAAATTGGTATTTTGGGTGGATGGATGGTAACCCTAAAAAGTGGACCAATATTTATAATTTTTAGTATGAAGATGTTCATATCCGTTGAAACTCCAAAATACAAATTGCAGCAAATTTTGTTGGAATATGTTCCGGAAATCCCAAAAATATCGAATAATGGGAGATGCCGTTATATGGGGGCTATACCAAAACATAGACCAATATATTCCATTTTCAATACCAAACATCCTGGGAGCAGTAGCAATGTATATACAAAATTACAAATCTATATCTATGATATTGCAAGCTCTATCGGGATTTCAAGATACAGACTGACCGCCACAAATCGATTACCGAAGAAATTTCGAAGTTCCAAATTTTGAGGTTATTGTATGAAATTCGATATATCTTGCATATTTGATTAATTACAACTGCACTATTTTATATCAATTTGTAGCTTATGTATTCCAAATTTAGCAATCTCATAATAATATGCCAATTACTTTGGAAGTTATGGCCTCTGGAAAGTGGTTTGATAATTATTTTTTCAAATCCAAGACATCTTTTGAAGAAATACCGGTTACATTCAGAGTTATGGAGAAAAGAAAATGGTTACCTACCAAATATTCACAATTGGAAATTTGAACCCCTTATGCCAATTTCGAATTATCTCTGTTAGTTGTTGAGATATATTTGCAAAAATTTATATGAGTTTAAAGGTAAAGCTACCCTCTTTCAGATTCCCCTAGATATTTTAAAATGTTTCCAATAAACGAATTTTTTACTTAGAAAATAATAGAGGTTGTAATCAGTCATAATTCCTACAGGGTCTTATATGCTCTGCTAGTTCATTTGATATCCAATTTTGATTCTATATCTACATTTCATTTATTTGTGCATAAATTATTTACGGAACTTACCTTAGGATTTTTCTTATAATCACATGTGACGGTCGTAAAGGAATTCTGTTTCTCACACTGGCAATGGCCATCGCAGATATTCTTACGAGGCTCGGTGACTAGATTTAAGCTGACCAAATTGGGATTTTTCTTATCGGAAGAAAAACGCTGTTGTTTTGTGTAGAATTTCTGGGGTTTGAGTAGGGTGCGTAGACCATTGGAGGCTAGATAGCCAGCGGGTGCACTATAGGGATAGGCTATGGCTCCGCCACTACCCGCTATGATGGGGTTGTTGTTGTTGTTGCTGGTCCTATTATTTTCATCTTTGAGCAGTGAATAATCGACTTGGGTCAAACGAGCTACTCGATGTAAGAGTTTATCGTTGCTGTTGTTGGTGTTAATATTAATCCCATGGCTGGTTGTTGTTGTAAAATCTTTATCACAGTTAACGGGGGGAATTGCTGTCGCCAAGATTTGTATGAGGAAAATCAAACAAAACTGGACAATGACCCACATTGTTGGTGTTGTTGTTTGTGGTGAAAATGATAATTTCTGAGGACGGATCATTTTGTTGTTTGTTTCTGTGTGTTGATTTTATGAAATAAATTTTTGAGACAGACTTTTTTTCTTTAGATATCTTTGGTAAATAAATTTAATTTATTTTTTTTTTTTTGTTGGAACTAAGGCTCACTTCACTTCAACAATTTTTTATAATTGCATTGTTATTTTTTTAATTTTAATCATGCTATTTCCTTCAAAAATTATGGTTTTTAATTTTTTTTGGTAATTATTTTTTGTGAACCACTAATTTTTGCCAATTAACATATCGAACATATGGCATAACCGCAACCACGTAACTCCATTTATTCCGATTCCGTTAACGATTTACTTTATTTGAACTTTCACTTTACTTTTCAACCATAAAAAAAAATAATTATTTTTTCTTAAATATTTTTTTTCTTTGTTAGTTTTCAAATTTTCTTATAGAACAACAACATTTTCATCATCATCGTGATTATATTTTAGCAAACGCACATTCAAAGCACTCACTAGCCGCTGCCAGCCCGCACACTGTTGTCGATTTATATATTTTCTTATTATTTTGCTTTCATTTGCCATTCATTCATTTTTTCTTATTTAATTTTTTAAACACAAAAAATCCAGACACTCCACGATACGATCGCCTTCGTCGTTAAATGAATACTAAATTGTATCTCTGCTCAATTGGTGTATCTGCTAGATAGCTGTTATTCTCATTGATATTTTCGTTATGGTTGTTTTCGATCGGCTCTCTCCCTCTGTCTGTGCTTATCACTTTCTCTTTTCACTCATGAAATCTCCGTAACAGATATTGGGTGGGTTGCATGCATGCAAGCAGGCAAAGGAAGAGAGAGAGAGTCACGGTGTTTTGCAGGTTGTTTTTCAAATCAAAACAACAAGCAACAGATACTTCCTCTCGCTCTCATAGATACAACACACACACACAGTCTATCGCTCTCTCTCTCCGTATTACATTTGTAAAGTTTCCCGTTAATATTTTACAAAAAACAACTTCAGAGAGAGAGAGACTGAGTGCATAATAATAATTATTATTATTTGGTATGCGTCAGTGTGTGTGTGTCCGTTCAACTGGTAGAAAAATAATAACAAAACTTGTAGATTGTTGTTATTGTTATGTTGTTGTTCGTCGTTATCCAGTTGGAAAATAGAGTTTCCATATGTTTATGTGTGTAGGTATGTATGAATGTTATTTTCTGTGCTACGATTAAAAACCCGTAAACAATTATTCTTAGGTAGTTGACTAATTCTTTGCCAATTTGACTTGAGATGTTGTTGTTTTTACAAAAAGTGCGTTGTTTGTTTTCGTAAAAGGTAATAGCGGAAATTTTTGAAAACAAGACTGATTTTGTTTTCGCGTTTTGAAGAAATCTCAACAAAAATATTAGAAATTTACCTAAATGAGATTTTAGAAAAAAACTTGGGGTTTTCTGAAATTCAACGATGAATTGTAAACAAAGTTTTCGTGAATGTTAATCATCAATTTTTAATTTTTTTAGAAAATATCGGAACGTAGGTTTTGTTATGAATATAATATTGTATTTTAAATGGATATTTTAGTTTTAATGGAATATTTGTTGAAGTAGGAATTCAAGGAATTTTTAAGTATGATTTTATTTATATAAAATTTTAAGAAATTTTGCAGATTGTATAAAAATATTTTTTCCGTACGAATTCGTATTATTTGTTCAATGTGGGTAGATCTTTCAGATTTTTTTAAGAAACTATTCAAAAATTTACCTATTTTTTCAAAATATCATGTATTTTTTAGAATACAGTAGTTTTGACTTACCGGCACAAACAACACTTGCAATCATTTCTGTGCGGGAAAGTTAAAAGAGCAGCTATCATAAATTTCTTACCTGCCTAAAAGTGCACGTAAGTGAAATCACTGCATACAAGTGGGACAATATTAAATTTTTATGGAATACGCGATCACCTCTAAGTGTTTAATAATGAATCAGAAGGACTATTGTTTTTAAAGAATATAGTTATTGCGTTGAAAACAATAGTCCCTGAGTTTTTTATAGTTTTTATACCATCCACCATAGTATGGAAGGTATATTAATTTTGTCATTCCGGTTGTAACTCATCGAAATAATCATTTCCGACCCTATAAAGTATATATATTCTTGATTAAATTCTAAGACGATCTAAGCATGTCCGTCTGTTGTAATCCCTCTAGCGTCTAAAAGAATTGAGTTAGATCGCCAAAAGAGTCGTCTTTTGTCTGCAGGCAGATCCAGTTCGATGATGGGCTATATCGGTCCACGTTTAGGCATAGCTCCCATATAAGGGTACCCCCAATTTTCGGTATTTTGAGGTTCTTGATCGCATTTTTCGACCGAATTCGCTGAAATTCGGTACTTTGAGTTCTTATTGGGTAGCAAATCTCTATACTAAAAATTATAAATATAGGTCAATTTTTTCGGGTAGCCCCCATAAAAGGGTACTCCCCAATTTTCGGTATTTTTGGGTTCTTGAGCGCGGTTTTCAACCGAATTCGCTGAAATTTGGTACATGGGGTTCTTATTGGGTACCAAATTTCCCTACACAAAATTATAAATATAGGTCCACTTTTTCTGGTAGCCCCCATATAAGGGTACCTCCCAATTTCCTGTTTTTGGGGGTTTTTGACCGGGGTTTTTCACCGAATTGGCTGTAATTTAGTAATTTGAGATATTATTGGATAGCAAATCTCTCCACAAAAAATTATAAATATAGGTAAATTTTTTCGGGTAGCCCCCATATAAGGGTACCCCAGATTTTCGATATTTTGAGGTTCTTCAGCGCATTTTTCAACCGAATTCGCTGAAATTTGGTATTTTGTAGTCGTATATGGTAAAAAATCTCCCCACCAAAAAATATTAATATTCACCCCTTTTTAGGAGTAGTCTCCATATAACCTCTTTTTTATATTAAAATAGTTATCTGAGTTATTCCGTGTGTTGTGATTGGGTTGTCGTTACGGGGAATAGTCAATTTTTATCCTACAAAGACTATTTAGCCATCTGTTGTAAGCATTCCGCCTTCTAAAGATATTGTGATAAAAATACTCAAACATGACGATAATGAAATATATCGGTAGACATTTAGGCATCTCCTCAATATAGTGATACCTCCTGAAGGAATGAATTGAGATAAACATTTAAAATATTGGGTTCAAAATTGGCATATACCGGTAATTAATTAGGCATAGCCCTCATATAATGATATCCCCAAATATACACTATTTCCTACACTATATAATCAATATTGGTCCCCCTTTAAGCATAGCCTCATATAACTTTGTAATCTAAATTACAGTAGTTTGAGGATTTTATACTCTACCATGCGTTATCAGTATCAGTCCACTTTTTCGATCTAACAAATTTTAGGAAAAATCCCCATTAAAAATTGCTGAAGTTTGTATTTGGTGTACATAATGGTTTACATATATCGGTTTGTAGAATTATCGGTATATGCCCACTTTTTGGTATGTTCCCTATATTTTCATTACATGTATTTGTCAGTATAACTATGGTGGAGGGTATCCAAAGTTCAGCCCGGCCGAACTTAACGCTTTTCACTTGTTTATATTAAAATAGTTAACTGATTTGTTCCGGTTTTTGGGGTTACCTCCATAAGCCCATAATATGGGGGATATGCTTTACTCGAAATTTTCCGTTTATACCCTACATAGTATGGAATTGTAAGA
>NW_026887643.1:0-8977 GCF_032173495.1 Musca vetustissima | reverse complement strand
ATATCTGATGTAATAGGAAAACATGTAGAGTAACCCATTGCTTGAAAATAGAAAAATGTTAAAATGGATACTAGCATACTAAATCGAATGTGCAAAAAACTCACAATAATATTTGTGCAATTCATATATTATGCTTTGTATGCAGTTGAATGAAATCGAATATACAAAACCTATTCTCTTATAATATATATAATAAATATAATATTATAATAAATTAAAACATTGTAATTTATTTAGCACAAAAGTAATTTTCATTTCATAAAACACATTTACCTATTTATTTTTTAATGTTCACATGAAACACATAAAAAACAATGTGAATAATATTGGTTAGTTTACTTGCGGCAATTCTTGTCGTTCTCTTTTGAACTTGCTTCATGTGCCTGTACAAGGCAATTCGGTTTCAAAACTATTTATTTTTTGACAATTTTATTGATTTGTATTTCAAATTACAACAAAATACACAAAACGAATTGTCAGACAATTGCCTGTACGAGCAAATGCTGCCAAAACTTTAAAACCCTCTAAAATGGAACAATGTCGAGATTTTTAACAATATTTGAAGTCAATATAATGAGGGTATATTCATATATATTCTAAAACTGTACAAGGTTTTGCATATTCTAAGGTTGTTATTTTGTCACAATAGAGATATTAAATATGGAATAATTGCAATGAAATTTTACACAGAATGCAAAAAATACATGTATTTATAATCAATGGGTTTTGCTCTCAAATCAAACATCAAGTAACATTTTTTTTTTGTAAAATATAGACTAACTTCAGTCCGAGACTTTGTATATTTTGCATACTTCACCATAAGGTGGAGTATAAATATAAATTTGGCAACGCCGTCTCTCCCATAGTTTCCATATACATAACCCGCCAAATATCAACTATTTTAATTGTCCTAAACTCAATTTTGTATGTTTGGTTTTTGACTAGCCATTTCATTCCAAATGGTGAAGATCCCATTCGAATTTTTTCAATCAGACTAACTATATGTATATGTGATAACAATTATTTTGGTTTGCAGTTAGCGGAGTAGTTCCATGTTTCTGCGTACCGTCCATATAAGGGCCCGACTGACTTGAATGTGTACTTTGTGTAGTATTTATAGTTCTATGTATTTTATGCGTCAATTTGTTCTTTTATGAGAAGAATTAAGGGGCCGTGTTACCTCACAAGAAAATTGTCGCAATTGTCCACCGTTTTCTTGTGATTTAATACTTTACAATTCAACTACCTTTGCAATTAATATATATCCATATGTTTGAAATAATTATAAAATGCAAAATATTTCCTTTCGTATACTGGCAACTTCTTACACCCTGTCTTCTTAAAGAAATCATGCACACATTCATACCCATGCACATTTCTTTGTGTTTAGATCATAAATATGATCTTTGAACCGATAACTATGTTTGTAATTGTGATCCCATAAATAGTAACCGAATATCACCGAAGACTATAGTTGTCATCCTAAAACTTCATTCAGAAAATTTCGTTACGATCGGGTGCACACCTCTGAATGCATACATTACATCTTGGTGTAATGTAGAAATTTTCTATTTTTTTACACAAAAGTCTTGATGTAAATCCACTTAACTAAATCCTAGAGACATGACGTTGGGTATAAAGGGGTGAGTAATTGATAGGAATCATTAAACATTATCAAAATATTAGTGTATGTGAGAATCTAATATATGGAAAGAGAATTTAATATATGAAACAATGTAAGAAAAATTAGAAAGAGTCACGGTGGAGCAACACGTGTCTACTAGTTTTCATAAAATTTATTTCATTATTATAATTCAAATCTCATAAAATTTGTTTTACACTTGATCTTGTATATTATTTCTAAAATTTGTATCACACATATTTAAATGAATTATTATAAGTAAATAGAAGAAATATCTTATGAGCGACTAGAAACAGCATATGATCGCTTCCCTGGCCATGACATTAAAATTCTGCTAGGAGATTTTAATGCAAAAATAGCAAGGGAAAATATCTTTGGTCCCACCGTCGGAAAATTCAGCCTTCATGAAAAACATCTAACAATGAGACAGCAAAAAACATGGTTGTTAGCAGCACCAGATTCAAGCATCTCCATATACACAAGCCACCTGGATTTCTCCTGATCAAGCAACGAGAAATCAAATTGATCATGTTGTAATAGACGGAAGACATCCATCCAGTGTATTAGACGATCGGTCGATCCGAGGAGCGAATATCGATTCGGACTACTACCTTGTAGCAGCCAAAGTTCGCACTCGTCTTAATGTTGCAGCAAAGGTGCGATCTCACACAACATGGAAACTTGAAGTCGAAAAGCTGCAAATACAACAGGTAGCCGAGGTCTATTCTGGTCAACATACTCACCTGCTTGACGAAAGCACTTCTTGTCCGATAATAGTATAGAAGCACAATGTCAAAGAACACTTGGGTACCAAAAACCACCACCAAGAAACCCATGGTACGATCAGGAGTGTTGTAATGCTACTGATCTGAAAAACGCAGCGTATAGGGCAACCCTGCAGACAGAGAAAAGGAGAATCGCGTTTTCAGAGAAAAGAAGAAAGAACAAGAAAAACGTAAGCGTGAGCAAATCGAGATGTACAGGAGTCAGAATGAAGTCCGGAAAATTTTTTTTGGTGCAGGCACATCCTCCTGTAGAGATAAAGAAGGAAACCTGGTGACAGATACAGACAGCGTGTTGATGATCTGGAAGGAGCATTTTGAAAAGCTTCTGGTATCAAATAGTGGCGGTGATGAGGATACCCCAGAACCAATAAGAGATGATGTTATAGAGTGTATACCACCTAGCCAGGATGAGGTCATAAAAGCAATTAATCGGTCATAAAAGCAACAAAGCAATGAGGTCATAACATCAATAAAACAGAAGGAGCCGATGGGTTACCGGCCGAACTATTCAAGACTGGTGGTTAGATGATGGTCAGGAGCATGCACCAGCTGATTAGTACACTTTGACTAGAGGAATGTATGCCCAATGATTGGAACCTCAGCATCCTGTGCCCCGTGCACAAAAAGGAGACAAGGCAGTATGTGCCAACTATAGAGGAATAAGTCTCCTTCCCATCGCATATGCAGTGCTATCCAGTGTGCTGTGTGAACGGTTGAACCCAATGGTTAATGACAATATTGGACCATACAAATGCGGCTTCGGACCTGGCAAATCAACCATTGACCAGATTTTTACTCTGTGCCAAATCCTAGAAAAGACCCACGAAAAGCACATCGACACATACCTACTATTCGTCGAATATAAAGTCGCATTCACCAGCCCCATCCGTTCAGAGGTGTTTAAAGCCATGTCTACGTTCGGCATTCCTGTAAAATTAATGCGGCTATGCAGGATTTTAATTTTTCAAGCTTTTCAATGGGCTGGTAAATTAATACCAATGCTTGTTAAGGTTTGTAACTTTACACATATATAATTGAAGATTAAAAATAGAAGAAAAATAATTTACAAAAAATGTTTGTAATTGTTTTGTTGTTGTTTTTTGTAATTAAAGAAAAGTCCTTATTTTTGATTGCGGACATGTTAACTCCTCACTGGAACATCGGAATCCGAAAATTCCAACGGTGTTAGAAAGAGTACATGTCTGGCTCTCGTATGAACTAGGATTATTGACTTCGCTCTAAAATTAAGAAAATGGTGGACCTCTGAAAAATATTTTTGGAAAATCGCCGGTTTTTTTACCAAAACCCAAGTTAAAAAATAAGGAAGATCTTCACTGATTGGCTTTATCCTTGTTCATACGATAGCTATATACTCACAGAGAAGCGTGTAAAAATTTGAAATCGATTGGGTTGTTAGTTTTTGAGTTATCGTGCCCGCCATTCACAAAAACATGTTTAGAGAAAAACGCGTTTAAAGTTTGAGAAGCCCTTCCGCCGTCACTTGATGCTGACACAATTAATCGACTATATCTTCAAGAGTTCTTGAGATTTTCATTTGAAATTTTGTATGGACATTCTTTAATTCGTGTAGATTCGAATTATATCAACAAAATTTTTGACCCCTAGAATGGGGGGGTCCCCATAAGTGGCACAAGGTCAGCAGATAAAGTAGGAAAGGACCTATCGGATCCCTTCAATACCGCACGGGGATTCAGACAAGATGGCAGTTTGTCGTGTGATGTTTTCAACGTCCTGCTGAAAAAGGTCTTACCGGACGCAAATGTGAACAGAAATGGCACTCTGTACACCAAACAACACATGTTACTCGCCAACGCCGATGACATCGATATAATGGGTCGGACATTGCGTGCGGTAACCGCCACCTTTGAACAAATTGAGAAGTAGGCTGCCAAAGTGGGTCTGGCAGTAAACAGCGGAAGACTAAGCTGATGGTATCAACGCGCAAGACGTCCAGTAGACTCGGACCAACTGTAGTATATAAAAGGCCGTCAGACCAAACTCACACTTTACAAGACGCTGATACTACCCGTGCTGTTATGAAGCATGGGTACTTCCGCAGGCAGATGAGACAGCTATTGGGGTGTTTGAAAGAATATTTCGCGGAAAGATCTATGGGCCGATCTGCGACGACGGTGAATGTCGGCATTGCATGAACCACGAGCTTTTAAATTTATACGCTGACATCGACATAATCAGTCCTATTGAGCTGCAGCGACTACGATGGCTAGGCCATGTTGTGCGAATGAATGAGAATGCCCAGCTCAAATGGCATATAAAAGCGAGCCTACTGATAGTTCCCGTAGAAGGGGAAGGCCACGAATCAGATGGAAGAGCCAAGTAGAAAACAACATCTTGGAACGTGGTCTTTCAAATTGGAGGAGATGCGCACAAGACCGACGCGCTTTGAAATCTTTTTTAAGCTCGGTAACAAGCTTAGTAAGTAAGTTTGAACATTGCCAAAATTTGTTTCATCTGAGAATATATTGTAGTTGTTTATAACCTTTGAATTGTTTTATTAAATTTCCTATGAAATTCTTTAAATGAAATTTTCCATAATGTTTTTATCGCTTTAATAAGCATTTAAGCATTTTCCATTTATTACACATTTAATGGCCAAATCCAACCCAGATATCCATATTTTTATCATAAAGCAATAAAGATTACTCGTAAAATGTCTTACTCTCTCTATAACACATCATAACAGAGCTGGCACCTACGTTTATTGATATTTATTTTTTCTCCTTGATGCCTTGTCGTGAGAAGTGACGAATGTGTGGTAGACACAAACACATTACAATGTATGACGTTATAATATTTTGTTTGTTGTTGAATTTTTATACCCTTCACCACACTGTGGTACAGGGTATTATGTCTTTGTGCATATGTTTGTAACAGGCAAAAGGAAACGAAATAGGCACATGGTTCCTTTTGAGTATATGCATAGAATCACTTTCTGAGTCGATTTACGCATGTCCGTCTATCCGTCCATGTATTTTTGTGAACAAAGTACAGGTCGCATTTATTATCCGATTTGGATGAAATATGGCATAGGTCACTTATTTGGCCCAAGGACGAACCCTATTGAAATTGGGAAAAATCGGTTCAGATTTGCATATAGCTCCCATATATATTTTCGTCCGATTTAATGTAAATGGTGCACCAAAGTCCCTTTATATCTTTCGATTTGCACGAAATTTGGCACAGCGTAATGAATTAAGACTAGAACGATGTGTCTGAGTTTCACTAAAATCGGTTCAGATTTAGATATAGCTCCCATATATATTTTCCTCCGGTGTAATGTAAATGGTGCACCAAAGTCCCTATATATCATTCGATTTGCACGAAACTTAGCATATCGTATTCAATTAAGTCTAGAATGATGTGTGATAAGTTTCGTGAAAATCGGTTCAGATTTAGATATAGCTCCCATATATAGTTTCGTCCGATTTTACGTAAATGTTGCACCAAAGTCCCTATATATCATTCGATTCGCACGAAATTTGGCACAGCGTTCTGTATTAGGTGCAGAATGATATGTGTTAAGTCTCGTGAAAATCGGTTCAGATTTAGATATAGCTCCCATATATATTTTCGTCAGATTTAATGTAAATGGTCCACCAAAGTCCCTATATATCTTTCGATTTGCACGAAATTTAGCATATCGTATTCAATTACGTCTAGAATGATGTGTGCTAATTTTCGTGAAAATCGGTTCAGATTTAGATATTGCTCCCATATATTTAAGGTAAATGGTGTACCAAAGTCCCTTAATATTATTTCGGGTTGCACGAAATTTGGCCCAGCGTAATGAATTAGGTCTAGAATGATGTGTGTTAAATTTCCTAAAATCGTTGAAATCGGTTCAGATTTAGGTATAGCTTCTATATCTGACCAAATGAAAAAATAGTATAGGTTGCAGAATGACGTGTTTATGGATCCAATTTCATTTTGACGGTCCTTTTAAAATGCGACGTCTATTAGGATTCATCTGTTGAATATACCCAAAGTGGTGAAGGGTATCATATAGTCGGCCCCGTCCGACTTTACTACTTTCCTTACTGGTTTCTACTAACACATTTCAAAGAACATTGACATAAAAAGGCTTATACGCACATTTATCATTTAATTTCAATAATAAAAAAAAAAACAATGACCAAAATATATGACCGGTGAGTGTTCTAACGAGACCGAAACCAATATAAACCCTAGGTGGTTGGCGTGTTTATATAAATTTCAAAATAACATTTATTTGGGGTTTTAGCTTTCTAACTTTATTGAAACAGAAACATTTTTGCATTTCATATTCTCTTGTCCACCTTCCACAAAATATTTCGTACATATCGAACACAAAATGCTTGATTTTGTACTTAGACATATTTTTTTTAACGTAACTGTTAATACCCGTCTATGGCGTTATTGACGCTTTGAGATGCCGTTACATACTAACATTATATTGGAATGAAACTAATCGGTCCACAGCATTGATTGTTCTTTTCATATTCTTCTTCGTCTCGTATCTATGATTGACGTTATTCTCTCGCCTGTTGTTATTAACATCATGCACACTGTGATTGTAGAGGGACAATATTTGAACTTGTAGTACAAAATGTTGAACTCTGAAATTAAATGGTGTGTGGATGTTGTCACAGTTCCACAAAATCTTTCATGTGGGTGGAATCAATGGTTCCCACATTGAACATTTTGTGGAACTATCACAACATCCACATAACTTTGAAATTCAGAGCACAACATTTTGTGGAATTAGTAGTTAACATTATCATGGTTTCTATGTCAGCTATGTGGATGTGGATATTATTTCCCCTCTTATATGTGTGTGGTGAGTTAAGTTACATATTAACATGATGTTGGCATTTATTTTTTATTTCACATTTCAAATATGATAAATGTTAAATCCAATTGCTGTTAACATGAAACAAATTGTATATTGTGTTTTAAACATAAAGAAAGTTAGAAAAAGTTAGCCCCTTCTATTCTACAGAAAATAGTATTAACTATATATGGATATATGAATTTAGGATTAGTATTACCACTAATTTAAATATTTAATGTTTGTGATTGCAATAAAATCGGAATGAGATGAAATTTGGCACAGCTCATTTGTAAGATTTAGATATAGTTTTTTAATTTGTATTGAGACGAAATTTTGCACAGCATACCGAATAGAGTGCAGACTAACGTATGTCAAATTTAGTTCTAAACGTTTCAGATTTCAATTTAGCTCTCAAAAAAATATTTGTCCGATTATACGTAAATAGTACTCCAAACTCCCAAGTTTTGGTGTTTATATTGTCACAGTTCCACATTAAAGTTCCATCTTTAATGTGGGTGAAATCATTGAACATTTTGTGGAACTATGACAACATCCATACAACATTGGAATTCAGACTACAACATTCTGTGAAACTACGATTTAACATTATTTTGATTTTTGTTTCAGTGTTTGTGGATATTATTACCCCTCTGATGATGTGTTTTGTTAGATTTTAACATGATGTTGATTTCATTTTCTTTTTTGGTTCCCATTTCAATGGGACGTATGTTAAATCTAACTATTGTTAACATGATACAAGAGAAGGGAATTTTAAACATTATTGCTTCATGTCAAATGTTAGAAAAAAAGTGAGTCACTCCTATGAAAAATATTAATAATGCGTTTCCATGCAATATTCCGAATAATATGTGAATTAAAAAAATTCAAAATGTTCTTGCAGTTTTTTTCAAAGTACCTCCCAATTTTCAGTTTTTGGGGGTTTTGACTGGATTCTTTCACCAAATTGGCTGTAATTTAGTATTTTGAGTTCGTAATAGGTACCACATTTCTCCACAAAAAATTATAAAAAATAGGTCCATTTTTTCGGGTAGCCCCAATACATCAAATATTCGGTATTTTGGGGTTCTTGAGCACGTTTTTCAGCAGCATTCGCTGCAATTTGGTAGTCGCATATGGTAACAAATCTCCCTACCAAAAATTATTTATATTCGCCCCCTTTTTGGGGTAGTCTTTTAGGAACCATGCGTTAATAATATATGTCAACATTTTAGGGTTTTGAGATTTTAGGAAAACCCCCATTGAAATTGCTGAATTGCTGGTTTACAACAAATAGATTGGAAGAATAGTCGTTATATGTATGTTCCCTATGTTTTCATTTACGGTTTTTTACTTGCAATTCTGGTGTAAGGCGGATTAAACAACATCCATGGAAAACATTGTTGACATAGGTATATCATATATTTAGGTTGAAAATCTTTTTACATTTTTTAGGGTCGCCCAAATATAACAATATACAACAGAATTGGCTCTAATTTGAAATTTTGGTTTCTCATTGTATAGAAAATCTCCTTGCCAAAAGGATACATTTTGTCTAAGTTTCGGGTTAACCCCCAAACTGTGGTATCCTCAATTATTTGGTAATCTTGTGAATTGAGGAACGTTTTGCTAAGGTATTGGCTCCAATTTGATATTTGAAATGACATATTTTAGTCAATTCGAACAAGGAATATTTATACT
>NW_026887642.1:0-8911 GCF_032173495.1 Musca vetustissima | reverse complement strand
GGAGCTAAATCTGAACCAATTTTCAGGAAACTTAACACACATCATTCTAGGCCAAATTCATTACTCTGTGCCAAATTTCGTGCAAATCGAAAGATATATGGGACTTTGGTGGACCATTTGCATTAAATCGGACGAAAATATATACGGGAGCTATATCTAAATCAGAACCGATTTTCAGGAAACTTAACACACATCATTCTAGACCGAATTCATTACTCTGTGCCAAATTTCGTGCAAATCGAAAGATATATAGGGACTTAGTACACAATCGGACGAAAATGTATACGGGAGCTATATCTAAATCTGAACCGATTTTCAGAAAACTTAACACACATCATTCTAGACCGAATTCATTACTCCGTGCCAAATTTCGTGCAAATCGAAAGATATAAAGGGACTTTGGTGCACCATTTACCTAAAATCGGACGAAAATACATATGGGAGCTATATCTAAATCTGAACCGATTTTCAGGAAACTTAACACACATCATTCTATACCTAATTTATTACGCTGTGCCAAATTGCGTGCAAATCGATAGACATATAGGGACTTTGGTGGACCGTTTACTTTAAATCGGACGAAATTATATATGGGAGCTATATCTAAATCGGAACCGATTTTCAAGAAATTTTACACGCATCATTCTAGACTCAATTCAGTACGCTGTGCCAAATTTCGTGCAAATCGAAAGATATATAGGGACTTAGTACACAATCGGACGAAAATGTATATGGGAGCTATATCTAAATCGGAACAGATTTTCACGAAACTTAACACACATCATTTTAGACCTAATTCATTACGCTATGCCAAATTTCGTGCAAATCGAAAGATATATAGGGACTTTGGTGGACCATTTACATTAAATCGGACGGAAATATATATGGGAGATATATCCAAATCTGAACCGATTTTCAGGAAACTTTGCACACATCATTCTATACCTAATTCATTACGCTGTGCCAAATTTCGTGCAAATCTAAAGATATATAGGGACATTGGTGGACCATTTATACTAAATCGGACCGAAATATATATGGGAGATATATCCAAATCTGCACCGATATTCAGGAAACTTAGCACACATCATTCTATACCTAATTCATTACGATGTGCCGAATTTTGTGCAAATCGAAAGATATAAAGGTACCATTTACCTAAAATCGGACGAAAATATATGTGGGAGCTATCATCCAAATCGGATCATAAATGCAACCTGTACTTTGTTCACAAAAATACATGAACGGACGGACAGACGGACGGACGAACATGCGTAAATCGACTCAGAAAGTGATTCTATGCATAATCTCAAAAGGAACCATGTGTCTATCTCGTTCCTTTTTCCTGTTACAAACATATGCACAAAGACATAATACCCTGTACCACAGTGTGGTGAAGGGTATAAATATGCACACAGATGTAATGCCCTGTACCACAGTGTGATGAAGTCTGTAAACATTATTTGGATGTGAGGTTTTTATAGAATCCGCTAATCATAAGGATTTTATGTAAAAACCTAACAAATTATGATACTAGGATACCACTTTGCATAAAAGTCATAACCATAACGTTCAAATGTTATATGTATCATTTTACGTCACCCAACTCGTTCCAAACACATTTAGAATATCAAAGTGTTGCTAAGAAAATATTACCTTATGTGTTCATATTGCATATTTAATTGTTTTACTTTCCCGCAATTACATTAGAAGCATCTTAAGTAATTATTCACGTACATACATACAGTATGTATGTAGGTGTACGTGTGTAGCCATATCATCTTATGTGCTGGTGGATGAAAGGTATAACTAAAGCATGTGGAATAATTAGCATTATACTACTCTTCTTGCATTCACAATTTTAACAGTGGTTGTGGGGAGTATTCCTAATTGGGAAAACTAAATCCAAACAAATAAGAAAGATCAAATGTTAGATACCCCGCACCTACACCCTTAACAGCAGTAATTTCGATCACTTGAAACTATTAACATTGAGATATTGTTCATACACAATATCTAATATCGAACTGTAGCCTTATTATTGGGCTACTTTATTTGGAAAATTCACCAAGGACCTTAGAATCTAAATGACATACAGTAGAGCGGGACATTTATGTGGGAAATTTGGAAAATGCGCTTAATACCATGAAAATATCTAAAATGGGTCGAGAGCTTTATTCGATCATGCCGAATATAAATACCCTTTAACTTCTAAAATTTAAACCTTTGATATCGTGCAATAATTTATGTAAACCTCAATAGCTTATAAGGACCTTGATATGAACAGGGAGGCAGACTGGTTGCCGGTTGTGCAACCATCAACCATTGATTGTACCGAAAACAAAAAATGCCAAATACAAAAGAATTCTACTGCTAATCGTATTCAAAATTAGTCGATAAAGGCAAATTGGTAAATGGAGCAAATAATTTGGTTATGAAAAACATTTCGAACGTTTGCAGCTCCCAACATATCACGCAGAGCCCAATGGATGCTATTGATGCAAATGAACAGCCAGCCAGCTAATTATGCAGCTATAATTGAATCTCACTATACCACATTTATGAATGAAAGGTGAAAATTACTTTCGGTGTGTGTGTTTGCTCATGTTTGTTTTCCATTTCACCAAAAAGCAACTAAAAACTTTATATTTGTTTTTTTTCTCTCCCATGTGCATAGAAAACTTTGATATACTCGTATATAGATATATAAATGATTTATGATGTGAATATGAGACTCAGCTTCGTTTGCATATTAACACGAAAAGCAATGATGATGAAAATGAGGATGAAACATTTCACATTCTACCAACACATACATATATTTTCCCTCTGTATTCCATTCAGCACCTAATTGAATGTGTGCTGGGGGAAAACTATTATTCAAATAGATTCATTGCTATATGAGAACATTTAATTATAATTATAGTCAGGTGTTGAAATAACATTGTTTTGTTGTACATTTGTGTTGTTTTAATACACAATGTTTTTTTTTTTTTGGAAAACTAATATTCTTCGTATTTATTTTAAATACAAGTTTTAATATTAGTTTTTGGAAACTAATATTCTTTGCATTTATTTAAAATACAAGTTTTAATTGGAGCAGTGTTATTATTAAGTTTTAAATTATGAAAGTTTTGTGGTAGAGTATGAATTCAAATTGGAATAAAATAGAGCCAGAGGTGTTAGTTATGAAATTCCTTATACGGATTCCTAACATTGGAAAAACGTTCATTATAAGCGTTAGGCAGTAATGGGCATACTTATATCCCGAATTCAGATTTGGCAAATAACTCTTTTAACAATGGTGGCATCGAGTTGATGTTTGTCTTTGAACGCTCTTTGCGTCATTAAATATTTTAAAGGTGTAATTTATGTAATTTGTCATACTTCTTGCATTATAATATTTGTCAATTTCTTTGTATCGGACCAATACGGTACGATTCTTCAATTATGCTTCACATTTCGCCATTGAATTGAATGTTTTCATCAGAAACAATTCTTACTGTTGAATTGAAAACGGTTGAATTTGGATTCGCCGGATCCGATCAAACGTTTCCAGCTGATTTAAGGGAACATCCTAGGCAACATTCTAGGCTCAATTTTGTACGTTGTGCAAAATTTGCTGTCAATCTGACAAGCATGAGGAGTTTGATGTACAATTTACTTAAAATCGGACGAAAATATATATGGGAGCTATATCTAAATGTGAACCGATTCCAATTCCCATAGGGTTCGTCTTTGGGCCAAATAAATGAGCTGTACCAAATTTCAGCCAAATGGGATTAAAAATGCGACCTGTGTTTACAATTTAACATCAACAGACGGACGGACGGACGGACATGCATAAATCGGCTTAGAAAGTGATTCTATGCATATTCTCAAAAGGAACCATGTGTCTATCTAGTTTAATTTTGCCTGTTACAAACATATGCACAAAGACATAATACCCTGTACCACAGTGTGGTAAAGGGTATAAAAATAAGGAAGATCTTCCCCGATTGGCTTTATCCAAGTTCATACGATAGCTATACACTAACAGAGAAACGTGTAAAAATCGATTGGGTCATTAGTTTTTGAGTTATCGTGCCCGTCATTCACAAAAGAGAAAAACGTGTTTAACCCTACGGTCAACAACCGGGTGCATTTGTACCTTTTTTTGAATAAAAATGCTGTAAAATTTTTAATAATGGAGATATTTGGATCAAATTTTGTGGAATCATTCTTGAGGTATTTTCACACATAATCGAAGAAAAAAATTATAAATATTTTCCATATATATAATTTTTAAAATTTTTTAAAGTTATTACCTACGTAGATCAATAACCGTGGTACATTTGTACCCATCCAAAGATAGCTCTGTAACTCATTAAAAAATTGGACTATCGTGAGGTTTTTTGTTTTAAATTAGTCTATGCGGATCTGGTCTAGATGTAGGAACTCAAAATTATATATACATTAAAATAATATATATTTAAATCCATGCTTAAATGATAATCTATCTAAAACAATCATAGTAAATTCGTTATAGCTTTCGAATGGGCTAAGCTTTTTTAGTTATTTTTTTATTGGGATCTTATTTAGGTGTTCCTCAACCCCTCTGCAAATTTTTGTGGCCCCAGACAACGTGGGGCCATCAGGGCGACTCGTGGAAGTCAGAAACTACCCTGGTTTTCCCTTGCTATACAGGGACAAAAACAATGATTATTGTGCATAATTATCCAATTATTCTTCATATTGGGCCTGAAACTTTTTCTATAATCGAATTAGTTTGATTTATTACAATCCTAAATTGGCGTAAATATATAAACTATCATTAAATAACGTTTTAAAGTATTAAATAGTGTTAAAAATGTGCCAATCACAATCTATAAACTCATAAAATGTGAATAATCGACAATAATAACTGTATAAGTCCCTGTATCCCAAAGGAAAATCAAGGTAGTTTTTGACTTCCACGAACCACCCTGATGGACCTGTGTTGTCTAAGGCCACAAAAATTTGCAGAGGAGTTGGGGAACACCTAAATAAGATCCCTATCAAAAAATAATTAAAAAAACTTAACCCATTCGAAAGCTACAGCGAAATTATTATGATTGTTTTAGATAGAGTATAATTTAAACATGGATTTAAATATATATTATTTTAATGTATATATAATTTTGAGTTCCTACATCTAGACCAGATCCGTACAGACTAATTTAAAACAAAAAACCGCACGATAGTCCAATTTTTTAATGAATTACAGCGGTATCTTTAGATGGGTACAAATGTACCACGGTTATTGATCTACGTATACTTTTTTGGTTATTGACCGTAGGGTTAAAGTTTGAGAAGCCCTTTAGCAGTCACTTGATGCTGACGCAATAAATCGGCTATATCTTCAAGAGTTCGTGAGATGTTCTCTTGAAATTTTGTAGGGACATTCAGGAATTAGTGTAGATTCGAATTAAATCAAATAAAAATTTGACCCCGAGAATGGGGGGGGGTCCCCTTAAGATACATTCAAATGGTGCACCAAAGCCCCTATATGTCTTTCAATTTCCACAAAATATGGCAAAGGGTACTGAATTAAGTCCAGAATGATGTGCGCTAAGTTTGGAGAAAACCGGTTCAGATTTAGATATAGCTCCCATATATATTTTCGTCCGATTTAATGTAAATGTATCCTTCGATTTGCACGAAATTTGGCACGAACTGGATTGAGTTTAGAATGATGTGTGCTAAGTTTCGTGAGCATAAGCTTCGTTGCATTACGTCGAATTTTATTTTCAGAATATACAGTATCACATTAATTGGAATATAAATTTATAAATGCAATTTCAATTGAGTTTTATTCTGCAAAGAAAATATTTTAATACCTCAGAATACGAGCAGATACATAATATGTGTTGTAGGATTTCAATTAAAGCAGCCATCATATTATATTTTACAGAATTCTAGGTATTTTAATTTCAATAAAATTTTTCATACGACATAGCAATTATAAAACTTAATTTGTACATAAAATATTTACAATGATTTTTTCCACCTCCCATATGCAGAAATACATATGAAATTCTTTCATGCTTGGGTATTTTCCCCGCTATTTTTCAATATTTATGTATATTTCATCAATAACATCCATACTTATATCAATATTTAAAGTTTTTTAAGTGTGTGTTGTGTATGTATTTTGCTATCGACATATCATGTTTTCGACTTAATATGGACAATATTAATTAACAAAAAAATGTGGATTGCACTCATTTGAATGTCCTCAAAGAGCGTGACATAACTGCATTTAACTGTATTTGCCCGTGTGTGTGTATAAACATGTATATATGTACAATATGAATGTACAGTAAAAAATTAATACAGCCATCGATACGACGGCAATTATTTATTGTAACTTTTACTTTCTTTTGATGGTCATTCATTTCGTTCAATTGAATAATCTCAACAATAACTACCAATTCATTTTCGGCAGTTGATTAAGTAAACTTAAAGATTTATTTTCACCGTTTCACAATGGCATTTCTTAATAAATTGTTTTATTATCGTGATGTTATGATCGAACTTTCATAGCTTCACTACCGTGAAACCAGTGATAAAAAGGCGTTGAATAGGTCGTTTAGTGTGAGAGTAACCAGTAAAGAAAGGTTCAAAAGTCGGACCGGGCGGACTATATGATACCCATCACCACTTTGGGTACATACAAAATATGCTCATATGCAAAATATCCTGTAGATAGAAATATTTTTAGAGGACCATTGAAGTGAAATCGGACGAAATTAAATGTGTTAACTACATAGATATTTGAAGTAATTTAAAATAACCTATACACATATAATTCTATTTGAAGTAATTTAAAATAACCTATACACATATAATTCTAAAAATCTATGAAAAATGTCATGTTAATAGGGCCGACTTGGGTTCTTTGATACACAATTTGAACTAAATTAAAACAACCCATACACATACCAAACTATAGTAACTTCAATACGGCATGCAAAATTTGGTCTCAATCGGAAATCATTGACAGTATGGTGCTCCATTTACATAAAATTGGACGAAACTTTTTATGGGAGCTATATCTAAATCTAAACCGATTTCAACAAAAATTCGCATACATCAATCTGGACCTAATTCAAACTGTTGTCTTAATCGGGCAAATATTGACAGTATTGTGCTCCATTTACATAAAATCGGACTAAAATATATATTGGAGCGATAACTAAATCTGATTCGATTTCAACAAAACTTCACTGACGCCAACGCAATACGCATGTCAACCTGAAGTAACTTCAATACATTATGCAAAATTTTGTCTCAATAGGACAAACATTGACAGTACGGTGCTCCTTTTCATAAAATCGGACTAAACTATCATATATCAATCTAAACCTAACTCAATACTCTGTTGAAAATGTTGTCTCAATCGGAACAATATTGGTAGTATGGTTTGCCATTTACATAAAATCGGACGAAACGATATATGGGAGCTATATCTAAAATAGAACCGATTTCAACAAAACATCGCATACATCAATCTGGATCTAATTCAGTCCTCTGTGCAAATTTTTGCATCAATCGGACAAATATTGGAAGTTTGGTGCATCATTTACATAAAATCGGACGAAACTATATATGGGAGATATATCTAAATCTGTACGGACAGACGAACATGCAAAAATCTACTAAGAAAGTAATTCTATGAATATTCTCAAAAGGGAACCATTTCTCGTTTCCTTTGGCCTGTTACAAAGATATGCACAATGACATAATACCCTGTACCACAGTATGGTGAAGGGTATAAAAATTTATGTCCATTTTAGGTCCTGATACAAATCTTGGTTTTCTAGAAAAGTTGACAAAACATATTACGTTATATATTCGATCATGTTTAAGGGCACAAAGTTACTAACAAAATCAATATCACTTTACAATATTTTTGAAAAAAATCAAACCCAAATCTGTAAATAAAAACGAAGCATATTTTAGTTATATGGTACACCATTTAGAAAAAATCGGATGAAAATATATATGAAAGCTAAATCCTGAACCGATTTCAATCCAATACCCAATGTAATATTTTATGTTAGGCGAAACAAACATAAGCTCTTCCGTGCACCATATGCATAAAATCGGAAGAAAAAAAAACAATACATATATATATATATATTTTTTTTTTTGCTTACCATTTGCTTATTTTGATACTTATGCGCCACTTGCCAATTGTGAGTACAATTATGTTTTGCACACTTGAATAACGAATTCATTGATTCATCGACACTCGGGAATGTTTTGCCGTGTCGTTTTACACACTTGGTTAAATTTCTTGTCTTACTCTCTTGATCTCTGCACATCAAGTGCTGTTATCAGCTTGACCGTTGTGCCACTAAAGTAGCAATTTTTATACTTTTTTTCGGCCTTGCCACTCTAGTGCCACTATTTATGTTGATACCAAATGTGTCATTTTTTGAAATTCTGTGCAACCTCTTCCTATATTTTGTCACTTTGTTTTAAAATGCTCGTACACGAAGATGATTACAAAGGAAATATTCATGTGGTCCGTTTTTCAATTGGTTTTATTGAAATTGTGTATTGGAATTTTTACATCCTGTGGTACAGGGAATTGTTATTGTGCATTTGATGACATACGGAAAGTATTATTGTAACCCAAATGAAGGTAACATTAATAATCCGAATAGAATGCAATTTACTACGTCTCATTTGTTTAGCCTATTTTTGTTGAGAATCGGTTAAGATATACAGGTATTGCTCCCCTATTCAAGATGGTGCGCCTAAGACCGGACTTTTTCCCAATTGAGGCGAAATTTTCCAATGAGTATCGAATAGAGTCTACAATGACTTTTCATGGGATACAGATGGTATGAGAATATTTCAAATATTGAAATATTTGAACAAA
>NW_026887641.1:0-9074 GCF_032173495.1 Musca vetustissima | reverse complement strand
CCATTAAAAATTTCTGAATTTTTTATTTTTGTTTATATAATCCCTTTTTAGAAATGTCGGAATAGGTCCACTTTTTGGTATGTTCCCTGTATTTTCATTTCAAGTACCTGTACACACTTTGTAGGGTTAAAACTGACTATTCCAAGTAAAGACTATCCCCCGTACTAAGGCAGAATACGCCTATATTATTATGGAGGTTCCAAAAGAAGTGCACCGATATTCCCCATTTTCGAATTTGAATTAAGATTGGAAGAAATAATAAGATGGACAAAGTTTGGATGAAATCTAAATTTTTTTGAAACGGATTTGGTCCAAAGAAACATGGGATCTAGAATCAATATTTCGATTAGCCACATTTTCGCCATTGTAATAGCGATAAATCTGAGGGTATAATTATCCATTAAAAATTTCTGATTTTTTTATTTTTGTTTACATAATCCCTTTTTAGAAATGTCGGAATATGTCCACTTTTTGGTATGTTCCCTGTATTTTCATTTCAAGTACCTGTGCACACTTTATAGGGTTAAAACTGACTATTCCAAGTAAAGACTATCCTCCGTACTAAGGCAGAATACACCTATATTATCTATGATAAATTTAATTTCATTCGGGCAGAGTTAGAGTTGTCTTCGTACCATGGGACACATTTAAGGGAAAACAATTTATAGCACTGTTAAAAATTTAATTTCAATCAGTTCGAAATACATATGGAAGCTATGGCTACATCTGCACCAATTTCAACAAAACGCAAAATTTCGTGTTAATCGAAAAACATTATGAGTTTGGTGCACCGTTTATGTAAAATCGGACGAATATTTTTGCATATGTGGGAGCTATATATAAATCTGAACCGATTTTCACGAATCTTAACACTCATCGTTCTGGACTTAATTCAATACGCTATGCCAAATTTCGTGCAAATCGAAAGTATATAGGGACTATGTTGCACGATTTACATAAAATCGGACGAAAATATGTACGGGAGCTATATCTAAATCTAAGCCGATTTTCCTGAAACTAACCACTCATCATTCTAGACTCAATTCATTACGCTATGCCATGACAAATTTCTTTGGTGCACTATTTAACTAAAATCGGACGAAAATATATATGGGAGCTGTATCTAAATCTGAGCCGATTTTTACGAAACTTAACACACATCACTCTAGACTTAACATATTACACTATGCAAAATTTCGCGCAAATCGAATCATATGGAGGTACTTTGGTGCACCATTTACATAAAATCGGATGAAAATATGTATGGAAGCTATATCCAAATCTGAACCGATTTTCACTAAATTTAACACACATCGTTAACACACATGCAAATCGAAAATATATAGGTACTTTGGTGCACCGTTTACCTTAAATCGGTGCTATATCAAAATCTGAACCGATTCTCTCCAGTTTCAATAGGACGAACCTTGGGCCAAAGAAATGAAATGCGTCAAATTTCATCCAAATCGGATCATAAATGCCACCTGTACTTTGTTCATAAAAATACATGGACGAACCAACGGACATGCGTAATGCGAAAGTGATTCTATGCATATTCTCAAAAGGAACCATAGGATCTATCTTTATTCCTTTTGCATGTTACAAACATATGCACAAAGACATAATACCCTGTATCACAGTGTGGTGAAGGATATAAAAAGGGGGTTATATGGGGACTACCCCTAAAAGGGGGTGAATATTAATAATTTTTGGTAGGGAGATTTGTTACCATATAAGACTACAAAATACCAAATTACAGCGAATTCGGTTGGAAACGCGCTAAGAACCTCAAAATACCGAAAATTGGGGGTACACTTATATCGGGGTTACCAGAAAAAAATTGACCTATATTTACTTTTTTCAGTGGGTAGCAAATAAGAACTCAAAGTACTGAATAACAGCCAATTCGGTGGAAAAAATGCGATAAAAACCTCCAAAATACTGAAAAAAAGAAGTGGACCGATATTTATAATTTGTATTTTAGGTATTTGGCACCAAATAAGAACCCAATGTACCAAATTTCAGCAAATTCGATTGAAAAACGCTCTCAAGAACCCCAAAATACCGAAAATTTGGGGGAACCCTTATATGAATGCTATCCGGAAAAATTGACTTACATGTATAATTGTTAGTGGGGGGATTTTCTACCCAATAAGAACTCAAAGTACCAAATTTCGGGGAAATCGGTTGAAAACACACTCAAGAATTTCAAAATACCGAAAATGGGGGGGTACCCTTATATGGGAGCTATACCTAAAAGTGGAGCGATATAGCCCATCGTCTAACTTGACCTGCCTGCAGACAAAAGACTCTATGCAAAATGTTGGCGTCCTATCTCAATTCGTTTAGACGCTAGAGTGATTACAACAGACGGACAGACGGACATGCTAAGATCGCTTAGAATTTTACGCTGATCAAGAATATATACATATACTTTATAGGGTCGGAAATGATTATTTTGATGTGTTACAAACGGAAAAACAAAACGAATATGCTTATTGTGAAAGGTATAAAAATACGTATTATGCGTCTAATGCAGACATATCAGTAGTCGATATGATGGGAGTTACATTTTTCCTCTATAAAATGAAGCAAATTTTTATAGAAATATTTCCAAATTTTAAGGATCGGTCCTATAAATTATTGGTCGAATGTAGTTCTAAGTGGGTTTAAATGTGTATGCCTTTTTACGCCTTCCACCTGCAACGGCACGTTTTTATACCCTTCAACCATTGTGACACAGCGAAATATGTCTTTGTGCATATGTTTGTGACAGGTAAAAGGTAACGATATAAACCCGTGGTTCCTTTTGAGAATATGCATAGAATCACTTTCTAAGTTCATCTGTCCCTCCGTCCATTTATTTTGTGAACAAAGTAAAGTATACATTTATGATCCGATTTGGATGAAATTTGATTCAGATCACTTATTTGGCCCATGGACGAACGCTATTGGAGAATATCGCTTCAGATTTAGATATAGCTCCCATATAGTTTCGTCAGATTATATATAAATGGTGCACAAAACTCCCAATATTGGTCCAATTGAGACAAAATTTTGCACAGAGTACTAATTAAGTCTAGATTGGTAAATCGGTTCAGATTTAGATATACCTCCCAAATATATTTTCGTCTATGATGTAAATGAAGCACCATATTGCCAATATTTGTCCGATTGAGACAAAATTTTGCACAGAGTACTGACTTAGATCCGGATTGATATATTCCAAGTTAGCTCCCATATATAGTTTCGTACGATATAATGTAAATGCCGCACCGAGGAGTCTATGTTTATTCTATATTAACGAAATTTAGCAGCGGGTATGAAATTTACTCTAGAATGCTTTGGTTATGTTTGAAATGGGTTCAGATTTAAATATAACTCATATATATTCTTCAGACCCATTATATGTAAATGACACATCATAGATTCTATTCTATTTGCACGATATTTTGTTGTTTAATTCGGTTCAGATGTAGATATAGCTCCCTCATATATTTTTGTCCGGTTTTATGCAAATGGAGGAGCCAATGACTAGAATAACTTGTATTGGATTTTGTGTCAAAATAAATGTTGGATAGATCACTGTGCTGCATCATACCAAATGGTGGATGCCACGGTTGCTTATATATAGCTCCCACACATATTTTGCTCGATTCAATACAAATTATTGACATTCAAGTTTTCATAAATGTCAGAATGGTGTGTATGGGTTTTTTTTTAATTTATTTCAATTATCTTTGTACTTCACACAGTTAATTTCGTCCGATTCCATTTTAATAGTCCCTCAAAGATGCTATTCTATCTACAGGATATTGTACATACGAGCATCTCTTTTATGTGCCCAAAGTGGGTATCATATAGTCGGCACCGTCCGACATTTGAACTTTCCTTACTGGTTCATATAAAACTTATGCTCGTCATTTTAAGTTCAATTTCGTCCGATGTGAAAAATTTGGCAGCAATCGGACACTTTTTGTGCATTTTACATGAAATCAACCACACGAGCAAACCCTGGTATTCAGTCGCAAATATTGGGTACTTGCTGCCAGATTTGCATGAACTCGGAACATTATATAGGTAATTAACAACACATTAATTGAGATCAGGTATTTGCTATTGATATTAAACATTTTATATCGTATACCTTAAATTTATCTATACAACACAAACTACCCAACATTTCATGTAGGGTACGAAATCGAAAATATCTACAATGACCATGAACCCGAGAACAAATTTCCGTTATTACAGATAACACCTACTCATATAGCGTATCCTCGATATGTTTTGTGGCAATGAAAATGAAATACGAATGTGTTTCGTTTACAATGACAATGCAGGATACAAATGGACGAAGATATTGTCAAAATTTTCAATATAAAAAACAACAAACCATTACTCCTACGTGAAAGTAAAATGAAAGTTGAACACACAGCTAAACAATTTGTAATCAAACACCTTTTTTCTAACAAACGAAAGAGAAAATTTCTCCAAGGACAACATATAGGAGGACACATGGAAAGTTAGTAAATGTAATTTGATAATAATTAAGATAACTGGAATCTCGAAGATCTTTATCGTACCATTTGTCGTCATTATTATTTTTTTTAAGTGGTGGATTTCCGTAAATGGTGTAACTAGATCCTACCCAACAAAACTAAATTAGTTATTAAAATAAAAATACGTTTTCCAGTAAAATAAACCCTATAAGCCCTAATTGTCATGATTATAGCTGTAAATGCATTTCCGGTTAAACCCACACCTTTTTTTCCTACCCAAGGAAAGGTGAAAAAATGTTTGGACACACACATATGTATGTTATCGACGCATAGAAAACTGTGGTCAAACAACAAATAATAAGCTTCCGTTGAGAATTACTTAACCCCCGAAGTATCCATGGTATTTGTTGTAATACTTTGTGGCTAATTCTAAAAAACTTTCACAATTTCTGTTCAAGAAGTTGTGTGCTAAAAACGAGGTGTTTGCTGCTTTTCTTACGAACATGTTCTTGAGTTCGTTTCAATTCACTTTACGGATACTGTCATTTGGTTGTCAAAAACTTTGTCAAAACGAATGTATAGAAAGTTGTAAATTGAAGGATTCGAATGGAATGGCAAAAAATGAGCCAATAGCTGACAATATAAGAAGTTGTGTGGTACATAAATTGGATGCTATTGTGGTTATGAAACTAAAATTCTAGAGTCAGTGAAAATTAGAAATACAAGTGAAACATATTTTGGAATCCCTGTTCCGCATATTCAGAAATATAAAGCAATTCACATTAAATGGGACGAAATTATATATGGGAGTTATATTTCAAACTGAACCCATTTCCACCAATTTTAATAGAATTTTATTTGTCCTATGGCCAAATGAAAGTGATGCGCCAAATGTTGTGTCAATCGTATAATGCATGTAACAAAAATAATATATCCAAACAAGTAACAGGGATATGAGAAGGATATTCAAAATACTGTAATCGACCGTTACATTTATATGGGGATATGCATGTTAAATATATATGGAAGCTATATCTAAATTTGAACAGATCTCAGCAAATATCGATTTCAATCCAATGCTATCTGAAATACTTCATAAAATTGAGCGAAAATATATATGGGAGCTATATCTAAATCTGAACCGATTTCAACAAAACTTCGTATACGTATACTTGGATCTACCTCAGTATGCTGTGCAATAGTTTGGTGAACCATTTACATAAAATCCGACGAAGCTTTATATGGGAGCTATATAAAAATCTAAACCGATTTCAACCAAACTTCGCAGACATCAAACTGGACTTAATCCAGTACCCTGTGCAAAATTGTGTCTCTATCGGATAAATATTGGGAGTTCGGTGTACCATTTACCTAAAATCGAACGAAACTATACAGCCACATATCCGACAGCTGTCAAAATTATTTCAGTGACAGCTTATTATATTGTTTACAAAAGTACAAAAGCATTCTGGTGAGAATTCCCAGAAAAAAATTATTACTGATGGAATTCAAGCGTCATATATGACTCGTGAGCTGAACGTATAGCAATATTCCATTCGGCAAATATTGATCAAATAAGGAAAGCTGAAAAGTCGGACGGGGCCGACTATATGATACACCTTACCACTTTGGGTATATTCAACGGAGCACTATCCAAATCTTAACCTATTAACGTTGTGCAAAATTTTGTGCCAATCGGACCCACCTTGGTGCAGCATTTATATACAACTTCTATGTTATACTAACCTCAGTACGTTGTGCAAAACTTGTGTCTATTTTGTGTAAAATCGGACGAAAATATATAAGTAGAAGCTATATCAAAATCCCGTCTCAGCGATTAACTTATATTATATATACAGTTCATTTTGCAAAATTGGGTGGCAATCGGACAAACTAAGGGTCTTTAGTACGCAATTTACATATTTCGTGCAAATCGACTTAGAAACTGATTCTATGCATATTCTCAAAAGGAACCGCACTCAGCACGCGCCACCGAAGAATGATTACAAAATGAGGTTCCTCGCTTCATTTCCAGCGCACAATGTCCCCAAATTCTCCATATACCAATCCGTTGGACTATTGTGTCTGGAGTATTTTTGAAAATAAGGTTGGCACTAAAAATTATCACCTCAGCGCTTCGTCGAGAATGGGCTAAAATACCACAGAGCAACATTCGGGGAGGGTGTGGCGGTTTCATTGGCAATTTGAAGGTCATAATTCTTGCCAAAAGTGACCAATTTGCACAAATCTAAACTTTGATGCTATTTCCGACATTTTTTGCTTTCATTAAAAAAAAAAATAAATAAAATTGCTGGCATTTGACTTTGTTGCAGTTTTTATACCCTTCACCACACTGTGGTACAGGGTATTATGTCTTTTTGCATATATTTGTAACAAGCAAAAGGAATCGAGATAGACACATGGTTCTTTTTGAGAATATACATATAATCACTTTTTAAGTCGATTTATGCATGTCCGTCTGTCTGTCTGTTCATGTTAAATTGTAAACAAAGTACAGGTCGCATTTATGATCCGAATTTGATGAATGATTTCCAGAAATTCGGGCCTGATTTAGATATAGCTCCCATATATATTTTCGTCCGATTTAATGTAAATAGTGTACTAAAGTCCCTATATATCTTTCGTTTTGCACGAAATTTGGCACAGCCTACTAAAATAGGTGTAGAATGATGTGTACTATAGTTTCGTTCGATTTTAGGTAGATTGTGCACCGAACTCCAATATTTGTCCGATAGAGACACAATTTTGTACAGTGTACTGGATTAAGTCTAGTTTGATGTCTGCGAAGTTTAGTTGAAATCGGTTTAGATTTTGATATAGCTCCCATATATAGTCCCTAAATTGCTTTCGATTTGCACGAAATTTGGCACAGCCTACTGAAATAGGTGTAGAAAGATGTGTGTTAAGTTTCGGGAAAATCGGTCCAGATTTAGATATAGCTCCCATATATAAATTGTGCACTAAAGACCCAATGTTTATGTATGGATTGGGGTTAGTCGGTTAACTTATATATAAAGTTGACATATTTTCAATTTCCCTCGAAGGAATATGGACATGAAATTGTTTGTATACATATGTAGAATATACCCAAAATGGTGAAGGGTATCATATAGTCGGTCCAGCCCGACTTTACTACTTTCCTTACTGGTTTTTTATCTCATTCTGTATATAGAAGTTATATCTAAATCTGAACCGATACTGGTGCAATAATTGAAACCGAATGACAGCATATTTGGTAAGTGGGTTCTGTGAATGTTGGGTGAATATCCACTTTTAAGAGTATGTCAAAATTGGACTTAGCGGTTTGAGACGCAATGATGTAAATGTTGACCTACATCAAGGTATATTAACAAAATGTCGTGTTTTATTTTCCAGAAAATTTAGCTTATTGTTAATTTTTATACACTTCAACCTAAGGTGAAGTGTATGTTAAATTTGTCATTTCGTTGGCAACACTGCGAAATATTCAGGATAAAATTTTATGTCAATTTATGCATGTCCGTCTCTCTGTCTTTTTAAATAACGATAGAGAGACACGATTTCTGTATATTTCAAGGATTCAAGGCACATCTTCCTACCAAGAATTATCAGTATTTGCCCACTTTTTAAGATATCCCCCAATAAGACGGCATCTCCGAAATTTCGTTACTTTGACGAGATATGACAAATTGTGAAGCGACTTGACTATTGTTAAGTATTTTGAATTGAAATAGGGTAATAAATTGTCCTATAAAATGCTCACTTCAATTAGTTCACTTTTTACACTACATACCCCCATATAATTTCGTCGTCATTGGTTGCTAAATCTACCTACCAAAATTTTACCATTCCGCATCCCACGATATATAAATAAAACGTGCGATTACAGATACTTTAAATATTCAAATCATGGACCTGACGAACTTAATGACGTTTTTACGGGATTTGAAACGCGCATTTCACAAATTGAGAATTCGAAGTAGTGTTAGTCAAACGTGGATTTATATTGACAAGGCTTAGAACGATGTTTTCCCATATCTCCACGTATCGCTTTCTAACCGTATACTCTATTGTTTTCATTTACTTTACTTTTGCCCCCTAAGGAAATCCAAATGGATCTTATCTAAATGTAGCCATTCACTGTATTTTTTAGCATCCACAAACATTTAGTATTGCATACTTCTAGGCGGTTCGATAAACAAAGAATTGGCTACTAAATATTCATTTCTTATTCACCTCTACAGACAAACAATCTCCCCTACCATTGTTTTATTATTCTATCATTTCAATTCACCACACACAGTGTTCATTCATTGCGTACAAACGCCTTAAATGCTGCTACAAATAATTTATTGAAACATCTGGTTAGATTCATTATTGTTTGGCCTACACAAGTATAAACCACCCTTCAAGAGCAACTGAAGGGTGGTCATGATGGTGGTGCGATAATCATGGAAATGATAGGTGATGTGTAAAGCTTCATGGTTTTTGACATAAGTTATCATGAAAAATGCATAAGTAAACATTTATGCGTTTGCCTTGTAAATATGGAACAGAAAAAAGTGAAACGCA
>NW_026887640.1:0-8808 GCF_032173495.1 Musca vetustissima | reverse complement strand
CAATACAATTTAATACACGTTCTAGTCTAAATTTCGCCTCAACCGGAAATTCTTTGTGTAATTGGTGCGGATTAAATCGGTCGAATATATATATATAACAGATATGTCTAACAATCAACCGCCTTTATGAGAAATTGGAAATCAGTATTCTGAGCATAGAATCGGTTCGATACACAATAGGCCAGATATCCTATTGTTTGATCATCATTCGAACCTTTTGGGCACTTTTTGTAGAGCTATTGTTATATACTCCATTTTTAAAGATTTTATAAAGTTTTTTGCTTCTCCTGCAAAATTAGTAAATGTGTAGTTACGTCCGTGTGATGACGATATATTCATTATTATGTAGAACTGTCGGATTCGTCCGAATGATTTTGTAAAAACATATATTGTTATGCCATATTAGCAAAAAAGTATATTCAGATAAAAAACCTCTCGAAATAAATTTTTGTGCCAAATGTAGGAAAATGTACATAGTACCATGAAAATACGTTAAATGGGACGGGATTTTTATATGAAGGGCTAAATAAAGACTGGCTATATTCTGACAAGATGTTTTTAACAATCAATTGCCTAAAATTTCAAATTACAGTCATTTCCTCTGACCATAAAATACCTAAAATGTGGCGGTACCTACCGACATAATCTGCAAATGACCTGCTAATTGTAGTCACGTTGTCCACGTGGCGAACATGGGTTTCGTAGAATAAAGATAGTGAATGTGTTGCTGTGGGTATCTTGTGTAAATAAGATACTATTTAGTTAAACAGGGATCTATTATCGTATACAGTCCACTTGAGATCAGATAATTTTTTTGTTGAATATTTGTACAATGGAATAAGATAGGAGTTTCTTTCATTCCGTGGATAATATCCGCGGAAACTAGAAAAATCCTCGTTTATCATTGGTCCTTCGAGCCGGATCAGTGACCGATTGTGGAGAAAATTGATGCTGAATTTAGCTAAAGTTGGAAGAAATTCTGTCAGCTTGGTGGATAATCCAAATAAACAAAAAATTAGTGAGAAATTAAAATGATGATTCAGAAGGAGACTGGGGCAAGGTAAACGGCTGTGACGGCGAACCAAAACGTTTAGGGTACCCAATTATGGGCAAAAGGGCTGCAGAAACCAGTAAGGAAAGTTGTAAAGTCGGACGGGGCCGACTATATGATATCCTTCACCACATTGGGTATATTCAATAGATGAATCCTAACAGTCGTCACATTTTTAAAGGACCAGTGAAATGAAATTGGATCCATGTCAAATTGAAACACGTCATTCTGCAACCGATACTAAATTTTTCATTTGGTCAGATATAGAAGCTATATCTAAATCGGAAACGATTTTCTCGAAACTTAGCACACATCCTTCTATGCCCAATTCAGTACGCTGTGCCCAATTTCGTGCAATTCGAAAGATATATAGGCACTTCGGTGCACCATTTACATAAAATCGGACGAAAATATATATGGGAGCTATATCTAAATCTGAATCGATTTTCATAAAAATTAGCACACTTCATTCTAGACTCAATTCAGTACCCTATGCAAAATTTCGTCCAAATCGAAAGATAAATAGGGATTTTGGTGCACCATATACATAAAATCAGACGAAAAAAAATATATAGAAGCTTTATCTAAATCTGAACCGATTTTCCCTACTTTCAATAGGGTTCGTCCTTGGACCAAAAAAATTAGCTGTGCGAAATTTCATCTAAATCCGATTATAAATTCGACCT
Source organism: Musca vetustissima (assembly GCF_032173495.1). Taxonomy (NCBI): domain Eukaryota; kingdom Metazoa; phylum Arthropoda; class Insecta; order Diptera; family Muscidae; genus Musca; species Musca vetustissima. The sequence goes on along the minus strand of NW_026887640.1, from coordinate 7,071 downwards.
GCACTTTGTTTACAATTTAACACCAACAGACGGACATGCATAAATCGACTCATAAAGTGATTCTTTGCATATTCTCAAAAGGAGCCATGGGTCTATCTCGTTTCCGTTCGCCTGTTACAAACATATGCACAAAGACATAATACCCTGTAGCACAGTGTGGTGAAGGGTATAAAAATATGGTATCCGCACAAGACGTCTAGTAGACTCGGACCAACCTTTATATGGGGGCAACCGGAAAAATGGACCCATATTTATAATTTTTAATAGAGAAATTTGCTACCCAATAAGAACTAAAAATACTAAATTACAGTCAATTCGGTCGAAAACTGCGCTAAAAAATTCCAAGATATTGAAAGAAACCGAAGTGGGGACCCTTATATGGGGGATATGCCTAAGCGTGAACCGATATAGCTCATCTTCGAACTTGACCTGCCTGCAAACTCTATGCTAAATTTTGGAGATCTATCTCTATTCGAGGCTAGAGTGATTACAATAGACGGAAATGTTTAAATCCCCATTCTTGATCATTTTATGCTGATCAAGAATATATATACTTTATATAGTCGGAAATGATTATTTCGATGAGTTATAAACGGAAAAACAAACTTAATATACCTTCCATATTATGGCGGAGGGTATAAAAATGCCTGAAATGCGTTGGATCCTTTGATGAGGATTGTGTACAACCATTGACCTATATTTTATATAAAGCTATTTTTATCCACCACAAATACATGGAATGACAAATTACTGCCACATTGGTTGAAAAATGCACGTAGGACCATGGACCATATGAACTAAACTTAGGCAGGTCATATGTGGTTCTAAACGAAAACATGATCTTACACTGACAATTTTTGCGGAGAAGTTTTTTTTATTCTACTAAGAACATAAAGTGTGAAATCGGACAATGAGCCTAATCTGAAAATGTTCTGCCAAAAGGCTTTAATACCCTACACCACACGTACTGAATCCTTATAGTTGGATCTTCCTCTAACTGTAGAATATTTATTGATAGAAGTCCTGGAAGAGCTTCCTTTCAAATGCCCTTTAGCTGGTCCACATGATAAAGGGTTTTATATCTACAGATGGCGTTTAGTTGATTAATGCGTAAAAGAATTGTGCTCGGAGGTCATTTAAAAGATATAGTGTTTTATACAAAATTTCAACTTTCAATTTTTACAGCGGATAACCTAGTATTTCGGATCAGATTTAAATATAGCTCATATATATATTTTCGTCAGATTTAAGGTAAATGGTGCACCAAAGTACCTATATATCTTTCGATTTACACAAAATTGTGCATGGTGTTCTAAATTAAGTATAGAATGACGTGTGTCAAGTTTAGAGAAAATCGGACCAGATTTAAATATAGCTCTCATATATATTCTCCTCCGATTTAAGGTAAACGGGAAACCAAATTCCCTATATATCCCTCGATTTGCACCAAATGTGGCCTAGTGTACTGAATTAGGTCTAGAATGATGTGTGTTAAGTTTCGTGGAAATCGGTTCAGATATAGATATAGCTCCCATATATATTTTTGTCTGATTTTATGTAAATGGTGCACCAAATTGTACTGAATTGAGTTTAGAATGGCGTGTGTCAAGTTTCGAGAAAAGGTAAAAAATGCACCAAAGCCCCTAAATTTCCCCTATAACCCCTATATGTGGTTGAAATTGATGTTAGTCGGTTTACGATACTTATAGATAAAAATCGCATATTTAGTTCGGTCAATTTCATGTCAATGTTCCTTCGAAATGACGAGGTCTGTTAGGATACATATGTATAATATACCCAAAGTGGTGAATGGTATGGTATACAGTCCGACTTTACTACTTTCCTTACTGGATTATATATGTAGAAGTCCTACATAAGATTTTCTTTCTGAAAGAGGGGTTGTGTCTATGGAAGATCATTAGAAGACCATTAAAAGGCACCTTATCCATACATTTATTTATATTGTTTGCAGAAGTTCTCTAGAAACTCTTCAATCATTATAAGCCCTTTAAAAAGTCTGTATGGGTTTAGATGGTCTATCCTTCTCTAGCAGACCTATAACAAATTTTCCATTTATTAATGATCTCTAAAAACCTATGCAGGGCATATGTGCATTTCCGATCCAGTTAGCTATGTCGAAATTGAATTCTTTGGAAAAGTTTTTTTCTTGGCAACATATCTCAAACTGCATTACTTGATAGTTCTGATCACACATTTCACAATGTTTCATCGCAACGGCACGACGAAGGCATTATTGGCCTATTGCCAAAAAACAATAAAAAAAAACTCTACAGAAACTTAAAGTAGTCAAGGTGCCCAGCGGATGGCAATGGGAAGCTGTCTCTGAATCTCTGTTGACGGCTTGGCTGAGAAATCATCGACATCATCAGTGGTAATTGAAATAAAGCAGTGCTCATTACTTTTAATACTTGTTGATGATGGTGATGATGAAGGTAATGATGCCAACAACAGCAACATATCATCACAATCATGTTGCCAATGGATGTATGTACGAGTATGTGTTCGGGTTCCATATCAACGATGTCGTTGACTTCTGAAGACAACATCGTTCAACTGCAATTATTGCAACATGTTTTGTTTTACTTTTTCTACCTCCTTCATTCTCTTCTCTTTGTTGTCTTTTGTTTTATTCACACAACAGCAGTAACAACAACAACGGAAAAAGTTACTGCCACATTTAAAGTTAATTCATTTGAACAAATAAAAACACCAAAAGGATCAACAACAAAAACAACAACACACAGGCAAAACGGACATTTCATTACAAAAGTTTTGCCGTGTACAAACAAATGGTTGGCTATTTTGTTAGCCCGGTTGAATTGTGTGGTTCCATGGAGTTTGTTTGCCGAACCCTTATACCAGCCATCCCGCCCACCCATCAGTTTCTAAAGTTCTGAAATCAAATTCAAGCCAAACAAATAAATAACAACTCGATTCTCGGGTGTGTATGTGTGTGTAGATTTTTTGCACTCTGTGTCGTTCGGTGCTTCCAGCCTAAGTAACAACGGAACTGAGTTATTTTGCAGCCACAGTAGTAATATGGTAATGGTGTGTGCAAATGCGTATGAATGTGAGTGTGTGTGTGCGCCCGCTCAATGGTATTTGTATAGACCCCCCTTTGTTTGTGTAATAAAAACGGAAGGAAATGATAGTAAATAAAATACGGTTTGGCGCCTTTAACCTATGCAAATAAATATTCTCTGTTGGAGGCTACCACCGCGGCCAGAGCCACCATCCTAACCAAACATGCCACTCTGTTCCATTTCCCATAGAGAGGGAGAGAGAAAAAGCGAGTGTGTGTGTGTTATGGAAAAAAATGTAACCGGCTGTACTTTGAGCCAATGATAAAAGCCTTCAAATACTAAGCGTTGCGAACAGAAAAAATATCCTTTGCTTGCAAATACTACAAATGCGTTGCAATAAAATTCGCTGAAATCGTACAAAAAAGGAAATACAAAATATCGCTGCATTGGAAATAAAATGAAACACAAACATGGCAAACGGAGTGCAACATGTTGTAAAGGTATGAGTGTGTACATATACATATCTATGTAGGAAGTGCAGTTTGTAAAGGAAGAGTGTATCAGAAAATAGTGAGTACCTAAATCTATTAAAAGTAAGAATTTTCGATTTTCGTACAGTTCTATTTGGTAAACAATGTTAAAGTACATACAGAATGTTTCAATTTTATAAATGGTGTCCATGAATTTTTACAATGTATCGTGATGTACAATATACTCTATTCAAAATATTGTCTACGGACAAAATGATCCATACCGCTCTATGGTCGAGGAATTCACCGTCCACCAAGTTGAACAACATTATCGTTAATATAATTATTTACCCTGAACAACAATGTCGCGAAAAACTTTTAAAAATAGACCCACTTTTAAGTATAACGAGACTCACATTGCTAGTGTCCGTCAGTACGCAGTTATGGATCGGGGCTTTTGCCAAAGACATCTTTCACTTAGACTTACACCTATCGGTAAGGATCTTGATGTACAGATAATCCGATCTGCCCGAAATGTTACACCCTTAAGTTGATAACTATTCAATAAATAATCGAGACTGTTTAATGATTATTGGCCGACATTTAGTAGTGGATTACAACTTTAGTAGGAAAAATTACATATTATGACGTAAATTTTCAACCTTACATTTTCACAAAAAAGGGTGCCAGTAAGGAAAGTAGTAAAGTCGGACTGGGCCGACTATATGATACCCTTAACCAATTTGGGTATATTCAACATATGTATCCTAACAAAGAAACTTGACAGATACTAATTTATATTACTTCAGTTCGTTGTGTCAATCGGCCTTGCAACATCATTCTAGACTTAATTCAGTACCCTATACCAAAATTCGTGCAAGGGAAAAGATTTTCAGGGACTTTGGTGCAACATTTACCTAAAATCGGGCGAATATATATATATATATATATATATATATGAAAGCTTCATCTAAATCTGAACCGATTTTCACGAAACTTTGCAACGCTGTGCAAATTTCATGCAAATCGAAATATATATATGGACTTCGGCACACAATTTACCTTAAATCGGACGAAGATATATACGAGAGATATATAGAAATCTGAACCAATTTTCACGAAACTTTGTACACATTATTCTAGACTTAATTCAGTACGCTATGCCAAATTTCGTGCAAATCGAAAGATATATAGGGACTTTGATACACCATATATAGGGACTTTGGTACACCGATTTCAATAGGATTTGTCCTTGTGCCAAACAAATGAGCTGTGCCAAATTTCATCCAATTCGGATCATAAATGCGACCTGTACTCCTTAACATGGAGAGACGGATATACATAAATCGACTCAGAAAGTGATTCTATTCATATTTCCAAAAGGAACTACGGGTCTATCTCGATTATTTTTGTCTGTTACAAACATATGCACAAAGACATAATACCCTGTACCACAGTGTGGTGAAGGGTATAATGAAAAAGGGTATGAAAAAGGCCTTTCACAATATTCACATTTTATTTTTTACACACAAATGCCTTGATTAAGTGTGGCGTCTGGAGCGATCCAAAAACAATGCAAAACCTGTGAGCAGAGTAGTATAGTCGGGCGGGGCCGACCATATGATACCCTACACAATTTCCACCGAGTTCTATGTTTTTGCTTATCGATATTTCGAATCTGGGTAATAGTTCGTGATATTTGCACTCTCTTGACCTTTGAGCATATTTTCCGAATCATGTTTTCCCGGAATAAAAATTATTCCATAATATACAATTTCGTTATTTTACACAAAACGTTTTGGTTCATTTGACCCGCTAAATATGGACCGTTCATTCTCTGACAACCATTCGAATTATTTGGTCTAATCGACATCCCCCCATGGAACATTTGTGATGTTCGTCTTATAATTGTGGCGTACTGAACCGAACTTTAGGTTCATTTCACCCCCCAAATGTAATCTGATCATCATCAAAAATTCTAGGAGTCTTCCTTGATTGAACCAGAACCTCATGAAAAAATGTTCTAGCCATCAGCTCTATATTTCCGCCCTCTTGTGTGGTAATAATTATACTAAACATTCTCAAAAAACGTATACCCCCCGAATATTTACGTATAACTCCCCAGAATACAAATTTGGTAATTTTTCACACAAAAGTCTGTGTCTATAAGACCCGCTAAATATTGACCAATCTTCATTAAGACAGTCATGCCTATTCTTTGGCCAGATTTCCTTCCTGGTGCAAAATTGTATGGTGTTCGGGTCCAAATAAAGTTTGTGGTCCATTTCATCCCCTAATTGTAACACATCATTACCGAAAACAATAGGAGCCTTCTTTACCCACAATCCGACATACATGCAAAATTTCGTGACGATTGATTCATAACTGTGGCTCATAGCGTGTTTACAAATTATAGATCTACATCTAGATCGACTCAGCTAGTCGAGATATGACGATCGGTGAGACTAAGACCAATATTTCGCGGTGTTACAAAGCCCCAAGACAACATAGTTGTGTAGGGTATACAAATGTTTTCGATCCATTTTATGTCATAAATATCATTTAATAATCAATGAAAATTTAAGAGTCGTCCTGGATCAAAACCGTGTGAAGCAATTTCAGAATAGGTAGACCCCTGAAAATATTAGTTTCGGGAAAAAGAAAACCATTATTTTTACAAGAACTATTGCTTCGGAATGTCCGATTTGGGCCAAATATTCACAGTTTTGTTGTATGATTTGTTGCTATTTAAAAGGTAACTTCATAATACCTCTCTCCTGGAAGTCCCGCTCTCTCTCGCTTGGTGCCAAGTCTGGACTGTATGGCGGATGCATTAAAACTTCCCAACCAAGCACTGTAGATGTGCCCTAGCGTTGTCCTGGCCAATTCTTACGGTTTCTGGTCAATTGTAAGTTGTTTAAAACAGTTTTATGGTCGATTTTTATCTCCTGGGAGATGTTATGACTGCTAACATGCCGGTCACATTAGATCATTTATCCGATTTTATCGATGCACATATAGGCCGGTCTTCTATCTGTGCATCTTGCGAAATGTCATCCTTTCCTTCGTTGATATGAAATTGTAAACAAAGTAATTGCAGCATTTGGCACAACTTAATTATTTCACCCAAGGACGAAACCTATTGAAATTATTTCGATATAGCTCCCATACATATTTTAAATCAGATTTTAAGTAAATGGTATACCAAACACCCAACGTTTGTCTGATTGAGACTAAATTTAGCATAGCGTACTGAAGTGAGTCTAAAATCACATGTTGTAATTTTCTCTAAAATCGGTTCAGATTTAAAGGTAGCCCCTACATATACTACATATACTTTCGTGTAAATGGTGCCTCAGACTCAGAAGGTTTGTCCGATTGAGCCGAAATATTGTATAGTGTACTGAATTGAGTCTAGAAGCACGTGTGGTAACTTTCGTTCAGGTCAGGTTTACATTCAGCACCATTATATTTATTCGTCCGATTTTAAGTAAAGTCTGCATCAATGACTTTTTGTTTATTCTATTTACACGAAATTGTTCATAGCATATTGAATT
>NW_026887639.1:0-8809 GCF_032173495.1 Musca vetustissima | reverse complement strand
TAGATATAAGCTCTAGAACATTTTGTTGCCTGTGGGATACATTGGGCCAAAAGGGTTAACATGCCTTTGATATGTTTGAATCTCCCTACATGTGTTTTCATAAACTATTTTTTCAAGAATGCAGGAAAATATATATTTCCCTTTTTATCTTAATCCGTTTTTCCGTTTTGTTTTCCTTTCAATAGTTCGGTTGTTTAATTCCATTGCTGCTAATCTTGGTTTTACCTAAAGTTCATTGACCCATTAAAATTAGAGGAAAAGCGGAGAGGAGCTAAGCACATTATGCTCCTCTCCTCTTTTCCTCTTGAAACCAAATATTCCGATTGTCAATAAAATTCCGTAAATTTGTTCCTCATAAGATTGCTAAATTCATAATGTTGTGTATCATATGTCTGCCCAATGGTTCGGTTTTGGCATTCCGTCTCTTCCGCTGACCATTTTTATTGATACAATGGATGAATGCATGTTGTTGTTGTTCCCTATTATCCGTATAGATTGCTTGCCATATTTCGCCCCATTCCCCCCCTGTAAACATTTCGGTTACCTCCACGCATGCCCAACACCCAAAGATGCTCGATTTAACATAAACACGTTGGTATTAATATTATCAGTAACAAACATCAAACTCAAAGCTAGGGCGTACATATTCCTCTCCCCGGTTGCTCTTGGATCCAAACATTCCGAAAAAACATATTTGTTCCTGCCTCTTCCCTTTTCACTCCTTGTCATATATATACTATCTGCTTATTAAATATAAGCTCTAAAACATTTTTTTGCGTGTGGGTAACATTGGGCCACAAAGGGTTAATATTAGAATTAAACCTCTTATTAATAATATCATGCTAATGTATTATTACGCTGGAAAACTTAAGCAAATTGCTATATACATGTTTAAAAAGTGGGTCTGCTATCCCAACATAAACCAAAGACATAAAAGTGTAAAGATGCGACAACTCATACGTCGACAATTTGCAATAGATGGCGTTTTTCATGGCATACACAATGCAAATTTTTATTTTAAGAGCAAATCTCTGATTTCATTTAAATTTTATACACACATTTCTCCTTATCAACATGCCTCTGCTATGTTGGAGTCCCCCTACATGTATTTTCATATACTATTTTGTCAAGTCTTTTATGCTTTCTTTGTCTTTGCATAAACATTGCAATTTATTAAAAGCTTTCCTGAATGCAGGAAAATATATATTTTCCCTTTTTTACCTTCACCCGTTTATCCGTTTCGTTTTCGTTTTAATAGCCCGGTTGTTTAATCGCATTGCAGCTAATCTTGATGTTACCTAAAGTTCATTGGCCCATTAAAATAATAATAAGCTTAGCTATTCTCCTCTTGAAACCAAACATTCCGATTGTCAATAAAATTCCGTAAATTTGTTTCTCCCTCTTCCCTATTCACTCCTTATCATAGTTTCACAAGATTGCGAAATTCATAATGCTGTACATCATAGGTCTGCACAATGTTTTTTTTTTGCGTTCATAAGTCTCTACAATTATATGAATGCTCGATTTAACATAAACCCATTGGTATTAATATAAACATAAACATGAGTATCATCAAACCCAAATCGAGGAGGGTACATATTCCTCTCCCCGTTTCCTCTTGTATCCAAACATTTCGTAAAAACATATTTGTTCCTGTCTTTTCCCTTTTTACTCCTAATTATAGTTGTATAAGATTGCGAAATTCATTATGCTGTTTATCATATTTCTGTCCAATGGTTCTTATCAACAAGTGTTCCCCTCTTTATTTTTGGGGCCCATCAGTCTTTAAAATCATACAAAACCATGCGCCCGTCTCCTAATACCGCTGACCATTTTACCGATACAATTGCTGCAACAACAACAACATACATGTTGTTGATATTCTCAATAGTCCCTATAGTTTGTTTCCCATATTTGCCCCCCTTTCCCTTGTAAATATTTCGGTAAGCTCCGCGCATGCCCAACACTCAACGATGCTCGATTTAACATAAACACATTGGTATTAATATAATCAGATATAAACATCAAACTCAAAGCTAGAGCGTACATATTCCTCTCCCCCCAGTTTCCTCTTGGATCCAAACATTTCGTAAACACATATTTGTTCCTGCCTCTTCCCTTTTCACTCCTAATCATAGTTGCATAACATTGCGAAATTCATTATGCTGTTTATAGTTTGTTTCCCATATTTGTCCCCCCTTTCCCCTTGCCACATATTTGCCATCCTTTCCACGCATGCCCAACACTCAACGATGCTCGATTTAACGTAAACACATTGGTATTAATATGATCAGAAATAAACATAACTGCGTCTGTCTCTTCATGCCACTGACCATTTCTATCCCTGACCATACTGTTGTTGTTGTTATTCCCTATAGTTTGTTCCTCAGAACTCAGAACGGAGGATCACACACACATCACACATCACAACTTGCTAAATATAGAATGTATGATTTCTTTTATGGATATATTAAAAACAATTTGGCAATTGTGCAACTCTTTGTTATACAGACACGGACTCATTTATTTTAGATATTGAAACGGATGATGTATACGAAGACATAAAATCTGACATTGACTTGCAGTTTGATACATCCGATTATCCAGAAGACAATATATATAAAATCCCCAGAAAAAATAAGAAAATAATTGGTATGATGAAGGATGAGAACTGTGGAAGAATTATGACCACGTTTGTTGGATTAGGACCTAAAATGTATCCAGGTTGAAGATGGCGAAGAAGTAAAGACAGCAAAGGGCATTAAAAAGTGTGTAATTGCAAAATATACAATAAATGATTATAAAGAATGTTTACTAAATGAAAAAATAACTACAGATGTCACGATTAATTTTAGATCTAAGATGCACCAAGTGTATACAAATAAAATGCTTAAGATAGTTTTAAATTGTAAAGATACAAAAAGAAAAATCAAAGACGATAAAGTAAATACTTATGCATGGGGGCATAGGAATATTGACAAGTGAAAAAACGTTAAGTTCGGCCGGGCCGAACTTTGGATACCCTCCACCATAGATGTACTGACAGGTACTTGAAATAAAAATATAGGGAAAATACCAAAAAGTGGACCTATATCGACATTTCCACAATGTAAACTATAACACAAATTTTTCAGAAATTTTTAATGGACAATTATTCTCTCAGCTTTATGGATAATGAGGGCATATACACTTTGACACGGTTAAAATGGTTCTATTTCAGAAATTTTTAATGGACAATTATTCTCTCAGCTTTATGGATAAAAAAATTGACTTATATTTATAATTTTTAGTGGAGATATTTTGTACCCAATATGAACCCAATATACCAAATTTCAGCGAATTCGGTTGAAAAACGCGTTCAAGAACCCCAAAATACCGAAATTTGATCTATATATAAATAAATAATAAACAAAGTGTAAATTATTTCATTGTAAAAAAATGTGTTTTATTTCATTTAAATAAATTTAATGTTTAATATAATATGTAAGTATAAATATCTTATACTACTTTTCGAACAATTCCAGTCAAAGGTATGTATTCCACCAGACGATCATGGATAAACACACAATATTTGGGGGATTGGTGTACTGGTTTCAAATTGGATCTTCAAATCAATTGGTCCATTCTTCACGACTTGGTTTTGATTACTTATATCAATGACAGCAATTGGATTGACTTTAACCACTTGACATAGGCGGCCAAAATTTTGCACACATGTTTCTAATGTCAAAGCATCCAAAAATGGGGTCCCTGGGTCCAAGTTTCGATATAGCCCCCCTATAACTGTATCTCCCGATTTAAGGTATTTTTTGTCTATTAGACACATTTTCTAACCAAATTGGCTGTAATTTGGCACAGAATGTTCTTTTTGGGTACTTAATGTCCATGCAAAAATTTATGTATGTAGGTCCACGTTTACTGGTAGCCCCCATACAAAGGTACCCCTATTTTGAGTATTTACCCAAAAATTGGGTATAAATTCTTTAACAGCCGAACCACTTGACATAGGCGGCCAAAATTTTGCATACATGTTTTTAATGTCAAAGCAAACATAGGAATATATGGGGGCTATATCAAAACTTGGACCCAGGGACCTAATTTTTTGGATTTCTATGTTTGCTCTTACATTAAAAACATGTATGCAAAATTTTGGCCGCCTATGTAAAGTGGTTTGGCAGTTAAAGAGTTTATACGCAATTGTTGGATAAATACTCAAAATAGGGTACCTCTTTAAAGTATCGTAAAATTATCCATTCTAAATCGATTTGATAACAGAAACCCGGAAATAGAGTGTAAGATGTTGTATTACCTATTCAATATAGTAAATACCCACAAATGGGTATTTACCCCATTTACCGGGTAAATACCCAATTTACCGGGTAAATAACCAATTTACCGGGTATTTACCCACTGCCCATCTCTAATCATCATAGGGATTCGTTTCTGAATTCAAATGTACTTTGATGTTTTGAAGATCATAATGCATCAATTTGTGATCTTTTTCAAATACAAATGCCACATATCGTGGTCTTTCATGATTTGCCGACAATTTAACATTCCAGCTGTGTTGTCTTCCACCAACAAATTTTGGATTAAAGTAGCATTCCCAGCTACGAAATGCTATTGGTAATGTTTTTCCATCCTTTATTGTTTTCAAGAAACGAATTTTTCTATAGTGAGACAAATTTATGTGTTGCATTTTCCACACAATGTTTGTAATAGTAAGACGAATATCTACTTTTGAGTCTGTAGAATAGCATACATTTGTATCATTGGCACTCCGCAAAAGAATCAAATCATGTTTGCTATTACAAATTACTTTTTGAAGTCTTCAGCAAATCCAAGCAAACGGTTCAGTGGGATGCAAAATTTGAAGGAATTGGTTGACACATCATCAACACCCCATCCAGCATTACTCATAACTTTACTTTCAGATTCACTTAGAGAAATACAATTTTTAACTTTCGTAGTTACACCTAGATAACGTGTACGATCGATTTCAATTCCATTCAATTCATATCGAATTTCATCAAACATATATCCCACACAATTATTCATTAGTCTAGCATTTGAAGAATTTTCACCATTTGCTTTTCTTAAATAGCCTTCAATATATAAATAGCTTTCGGATGACAGAACGTATAGGTCTTGATTTTGTTTACTTATACGAATTTCATCATTATTTTTAAACGATTGAATATAGGGAACATAGCTCTGATAATCTCCCTTTACAATATTCTCATCTGAGAATATTGAGAATTTCAGACATTTGGCTTAACTTTTAATTTAAGTAGTTTTAAAAGTTCTTTATTTTATTTTATTTATTTTTTTGTTATGGGAGTTATTGTCGGTTTCACAACTTGTTGTGGAATGGTTTTTGATGTTTGTTTATATTTATTATAAATAATGATGTTTGTCTTGATCTTATATGAATTCGAAGTGTGATTTCCTCCCTTCGAAAATTTACTAAGCGACCTTCTTGATCTAATATCTGTACTTCAAGACGACTTATTTCCTTGACGTTTACAGGCAAATAAATGAGATTAAATGTTCTCTCTGCTAATTTATAGCCCGGAGGAAAATCTAAAGCAAATTCATGTAAGATATGAGCAGGTGAATTATTCAAAAACGATCCGGTTACAATGTTGCAGTGTATTTGTATAACATTGACCTTTAAAATATTTACTGGAAGGTTGGAGACATGTTTTTGTCTGAGCTCCAAAATTCAGTCAGTGAATCCAAAGAGTTTTGCAATAGATTTATCCTTATTAAAGAATATTGGGTCATGAGATGATTCAATTTCTATTTGTAATGTGTTATTGTTGGCGTTAATGTTAATATTTCTATTTATGTACATATTTTTATAAGCAGTTTCTAAATAGTCAGCGATGTCTTGTAGCTCATACGATCCTATTGGTATTTTTATTATTTTATCACCAATATGAACCAAATTATTATCATCATCCACATTAGGTATTGAGTTGTATGTTTGAAAATCAATTAAACTGCACTCATATTCAACATCCCCTAATTCTATAGGCGGTGAATAATTTGAGTTTAAACAAGTGAAAAAGCGGAAAGTTCGGCCGGGCCGAACTTTGGATACCCTCCACCATAGATATATTGACAGGTACTAGAAATGAAAATATAGGAACATACCAAAAAGTGGACCTATACCGACATTTCTAAAAACGGATTATGTAAACCATAATACAAATTGTAGAAAATTATACCCTCACCATTATGGCTAATGAGGGTGTATACACTTTAAATGGGTGAAAATGTGCCTCATCGAAATATTGGTTCTAGACCCCATGTTTCTTTGGACCAAATCCGTTTCAGAAAATTTAGATTTCATCCGAATTTTGCCCATCTTATTATTTCTTCCAAGCTTAGTTCAAATTCTGGAACTTCCAATCAGGGGCTAGGTCTAAATGCGGCTATAGTTCATTATCGAACCTTACGTTCAAATTGTTTATCTCTCTATCCTCCGCAGGTGAAATGATTACAAAAGAGTCTTAGAACCAATCTCAAAACTCGGAACAAATCAGATAACTATTTTAATATAAACAAGTGAAAAAGGCGTTAAGTTCGGCCGGGCCGAAATTTTTATACCCTCCACCATAGGTATACTGACAGTTTTTTGAAATGTCCCCAAGGGGATTCAATTGCCATAACAAAAATAAGACATATTTAGACTACATGTATGCCTTCAGAGATATTTCATAAACCACAGGGTTCCAATAAATAACTCGAATATAAAATTACAATAAATTCGATTGAAAAATGTATCCTAAAACCAAAAATATTGAAAAACAAAACGAAAATTTTAATAATTAAATCTTTCCTACAAATTGTGGAAGTACTTGATTTATAACATTTTATTTTAAATAAACTGTATGTACATGCATAATAATGGAATCTAAATTATAATAATAATATAAGTAATTTGTTAAATTTGGTGGGATAATTAGTTTCTTTCCAATCATGGAAGTACTTAGCTCCACCGCCACGTCAAGGCTTATTCCCAGGTGGAGTAGAATATGTCAATTTTGTATAACATTTTTGTTTATATAAAATGTATCAATTAACATAAACCAAACATTTTTTATATGCATTTCGATATGATTTTTCATAACGAATACATACTATAAAACGAATCTTATACAATTTGGATAAGTACTATTTTATGATCGAGCATAAAAGTATATACAAATTTTAAGAAACATTTTTATTAAAACCATAAATATTATTTAATGAATATATTATTTGTATATGGATCAATATTGATTATCATATTGAATATATACCAAATAACACTGCGACTAGGATTGTGTACTAAATTTTCTACAGCGCGATTGCAATACCGTCATGATGACTATGTATAGTCGAATATGTTTTGCAAATTATGTCATCTTGCACGATATTAGAAAAAACCCAATCTATTTGAGTTTCATGCTTAGTTGTACACACATTTTTATCAAGAAGAGGTTGAAATCCTTTCCTACATAACATTGTCTCTGTTAGGCTCTGTATGCTTCGTCTGCATATGTTGAAATCGCCAACAATTAATATTTTATCATTGTGTTCTAATCTAATAGCATCAATACACTCAAATAGAAGTTGTCTAAAGTTAGCTTCTGGAAAAGAGGGGTTTCGGTATAGTACCGTTAATACTAGATCTCTGTATTTGATAGCGGTGACTTGAAAAGTTTGAGATCCCTGACTATAATCTCTTTTGAAAAGTATTCTTACGTCATTCGCAATATCAGTTTGGCTGAATATGATAATTCCACTTTTATTTCTTTTCCTGCCTGGACAGTCAATTCGGCATACCTCAGAAAATCCCATTATACTACAGGATTCTTGTGGGAAAGTCCATGTTTCAACCAAACAAATAAGTTTTGAATTTATAAGAGTACAATCGGTACTAATATCTTCGATGTGAGCGCGAAAACTTTGAATATTTTGATAAAATATTTTTATTTCTTTTTCGTCAGAATTTAGAAAGTGGTGGTTTAACTTCAATTTTTTATTGGTGTTTAATTTATCCAGTTCAATTTTAACCGGGTCTGAGTTTTGAAAGGCTTTGGGAGGGTTGAACGATCCAATTATAAATAATCCTGATGCATTTGTGGCACGACTACATGCAACATAGAGAGCGGCTCTGGTCATGTGCACAGGCTATGAGTGATACCTTCGCACAGCAACTTTCGCTTATATGTGGCGCCTTGACTCTTATGAACCGTGATACCTTCGGCAACAACCAAAGGAAATTGTCGACGCTCTATGCAAATGTCATTATTTCGTTTGAACTGAAATGATCTTATACACTTTTCAATCGGAGTCCAAGACGGTTCTAAACAATGAGGCTGTTGTCGTCGCGCTTCTTTCCCAATATTTTCGTCCGAAAACTTCAACCAAATTGTTTTTGGATTTGACGATCCATGTTCAAAGTCAATACTCATTAAAACTCCTGTAGCTCCATTGACCAAACCATCAGCTGTGTTTACGTTGATGGTTACCATATACTTCGCTGATTGTTTCAAATGCAACTCAAAGCAGAGACCTTGTGTCTCGGAAGTCTTCATTTTTGCAACATTGTTCAGTATACATATTCTCTGGTCAGGATTCAAAGTATTACATTTAATAGAGTCATGAGCTTTTGAAATGAACAATGTTGAAGGTATTTGATTTAATTTCATGATGTTGTAGTTATCCACTTCTTCATTGGAAATAAATAAATGAATTGCATCAATTGGAACATCATTCGAATCATGTACGATTCTTGATTTAAATATGTTCACGT
>NW_026887638.1:0-8918 GCF_032173495.1 Musca vetustissima | reverse complement strand
TGTAGCATATTAGGCCCAGGCTATAATTTTGTGATGATGCCACTATTGATGATGCGGATGAATATCCTCGCGCCAACCAAGCATGCAACAAATATTGCCTGGTTTCCGAATAACCCACGATTCAATTGAAGAGTTTTCTCTTACTTTTGTTGTTGGTCTTCTTGTCTTTCTTTCAATCCGCATTCATTACTTATGGCGGGCGGTATGATTTCCTTTCCAATAAACCCCCCGCAGAAATAATTTTCAGTTTTTGGTTAGTTCAACCAACTGAGGCAGGCGGGGCGGAATAGGAGGATGTTTTTCTTTCTTTATTTTATTTGTTTCCTGCTGGTAGGATGACGAGGTAGTCATTGATGGCGAACTATATTAAAGATATCGTTATGCTGCTAAAGGACATTAGCCTTGGACAAATATCGAAAAAGAGGAAATATTAAAATAAAAAAACGAATATTCCGCATTCCTATAACCGCCTGCTAACATGGCGGGACGAAGTTATGTGGACTATGTGGTTTGGCGCGATGTAATGCCCAACAAAGTTTTATATTTTTAAGAGATATTAGCTTTGTTTTTGGCTGCAATAATTTTCCCATCCTCATCCATTTTTTTTGGTTAGTGGTTAGGAATTTTTGTGTCATTTGCCAGAAGCCAACAAGGAAAGGACTGCGATGTAATGTGATGAGGGCTATAATTTTTAGAAACTGGGTAGTTCAGGCTTTGGTACGGAAGATACACATCGTAAGTCATACTGATACTAAGGGAGTGTTTAGAGAAGACCATAAACAAATTGAAGCTCAGGCAACTCTATAGACGAGATGAAGCTCTAGGGTCCCTATAGATGAACTGAAGCTCAAGAGTCTCTATTGAGGAGTAAAGCCCAGGAAGCCCTTATATACAAACTGGGAGTCTCTTTAAACTTTCTAAAACTGATAGAGTCTGTGTAGACGACCTGGATTCGCGGAGTCTCAATAAACCATTTGAAGACCTGGGAATCTTCAAAGATGACCTGGAACTCAGGAGGTATTTATAGGTGAGTTGAAGCTCTGGCGGTTTATATAAGGAAGTTTAAAAGACTTTAGATTTATGGACGAACTGGAAGGAGTCTCTTTACACGAACTGGAGGAAGTCTCTATAGGCGAACTAAAGGGAGTCTCTATAGATGAACTAAAGGGAGTCTTTCATAGACGAGCTGAAGATAGTCTTTATAGACGAGCTGAAAGGAGTATTTATAGACGATCTGAGGGGGAAGCCCTAATAGGCGATCTGAGGGGGGAGCCCTCATAGGTGATCAGAAGGGGGAGCCTTCATAGGCGAGGTGAAGAAAGCCTTTATAGACGATCTGGAGGTTGTATTTCATAGACGAGCTGAAGCAGGGAGTTTTTGACCAACTGCTTTATTTACAAGCTAAAGGAAGGTGGCCTTTAAAGTATCTGCAGCAGGTATCTGCAGCAGCTGAAACGCTGGAGGTCTTTATAAACGAACTGAAGCTCGTCTTTAAGGAAGCCCTGGACATCATAGTCTGAGTTGAAGGGAATCTATATAGAAGAGCTGAAGGCAGTCTTTTTATGGACGAACGGAAGGAGGGGGGGAGGTGTCTATGCAGTCAAGCTGAAGCTCGTCATTAAGGACGACCTGGACCTCATAGCCTTAGCTTAATGGAATCTGTATAGAAGAGCTGAAGGAAGTCTTATATAGACGAACGGAAGGAGAAGGCAGGAGTATCTCTGCAGACAAGCTAAAGCCTAGGAAATCCTTCTAGACACAAGAAATCTTTACAGACCAGTTGAGGCTTATAAGCCTTAAAAGGCTAGCTGAATATCTGGGAATCTTTACTGGGAGCAGATGGTATGCGATTCATTAGAGGCGAGAGGTTGCACTCATGGAATTGTATAAACGATCAAAGGCTTCAGTAGTCTTAAAATGCCAGTTGGAGCTTAGGGTGTCTTAATAGGCTAGCTGAAGCTCAGAGAGCCAAAATAGGCGGGCTGAAGATGTGGGATTTTCATAGGCGAGCTGTTGCTGCGAGCTAGGGCTTCGGTAGTTTTAATAGATCAGTTGAAGCTCATGTTTATTAATAAGCGAGCTGAAGCTCAAGGAGGCGAACAGAAGCTGTTTGAGTTTTTATAAGCCTGTTGTTTAGGTTGTTTTGAGTTTTGTAGGCTATCTAAAGCTTACGCAGTTTTAATAGTCTTAATAGATGAGCTTCAAATCAATGAGTCTTCTTTATGGGAGGTGGGGTTCATGAAAACTTTATAGATAATCTGATTCTTAGCTGAAACAGTTTTTTAGAACAATTGTGTTGAACCTCGGTATTTTATAGACCGAATCTGTTCTAGATGTAGGAACTCAAAATTATATATACATTAAAATAATATATATTTAAATCCATGCTTAAATGATAATCTATCTAAAACAATCATAGTAAATTCTTTATAGCATTCGAATGGGTTAAGCTTTTTTAGTTATTTTTTTATTGGGATCTTACTTAGGTGTTCCTCAAACCCTCTGCAAATTTTTGTGGCCCTAGACAACGTGGGGCCATCAGGGCGACTCGTGGAAGTCAGAAACTACCCTGGTTTTCCCTTGGTATACAGGGACAAAAACAATGATTATTGTGCGTAATTATCCAATTATTCTTCATATTGGGCCTGAAACTTTTTCTATAATCGAATTAGTCTGATTTATTAGAATCCTAAATTGGCGTAAATATATAAACTATCATTAAATAACGTTTTTAAGTATAAAATAGTGTTAAAAATGTGCCAATCACAATATCTAAACTCATAAAATGTGAATAATTGGCAATAATAATTGTTTTAGTCCCTGTATACCAAAGGAAAACCAGGGTAGTTTCTGACTTCCACGAGTCGCCCTGATGGACCCATGTTGTCTAGGGCCACCAAAATTTGCAGAGGGTTGAGGAACACCTAAATAAGATCCCAATAAAAAAATAACTAAAAAAGCTTAACCCATTCGAAAGCTATAACGAATTTACTATGATTGTTTTAGATAGATTATCATTTAAGCATGGATTTAAATATATATTATTTTAATGTATATATAATTTTGAGTTCCTACATCTAGACCAGATCCGCATAGACTAATTTAGAACAAAAAACATCACGATAGTCCAATTTTTTAATGAGTTACAGAGCTATCATTGGATGGGTACAAATGTACCACGGTTATTGATCTACGTATACTTTTTTGGTTATTGACCGTAGGGTTAAAAATTAACAATTAGTTTTATTTGGCGCCCCTATTTCCTTCATTTTGCCCACATCCGTTTTATGATTACTGTCCGATAAAAAACCGACACATTTTTATAAAGTTCCAAAATCATATGCAAAAACAGCTTCGTATGATGCTGTCGTTGCTGTTCTATTGTGGTTTATGATATTTTCCAAAAACAAAAAATTCAGTCTAGTTTTGCCAATAAGATAAGTCAACTCCAGCTACCAGGCCAGTTTAACATCATCAAAAAAGGCAATCACTTTGTTTTTTGGTTCGTAAAAGATATTTGGTTAAGTCTAGACAAAGTTGGTAACATATCAAAAAAATATGTATGATGAAATCTCTTTGTTGGCACATGTTTGTTGTATGCATTGTAACTATTTTCATGTTTCTATTTTAGTGCAAGGAATTTAATTATGTGGACATTTCAATTAATGGAAATGGTAATTTTGGTATTTAAATTTGAGTTTGGAATTAGTTTATATTTTTAGGTATGTATACTTGGTATTATTAATGTAACTTAAGGCCATACATTAGAAATTCTATCTTCCAATTCCAATCGAAGGGTCACTTTTATATAAATATATTTAAACCTGTGGGCATAGAAGAAAATGGAGCTATTCTTTTGGGATATTTGCCTGTTATGTATAACCCACTTCTATTAAGCCGAAGCAATTTAATATAACTTACAAATTCTAAAAATGCTACAAAAAGTAAAAATATGTCATTAGATCTCGGAAGAGTGAGGTTATAGTGGAAAGCTTTAGTGTCGGATCTCGTCCCCGATCGTCATCAGTCATCATTCGGTATTTTATATTTTCGACTATTAAAGGGGAGCTTCCTACAAATTGTTAAACATAGGTCCGTGTTTTAACATAGCTACCACCATAGCAGGTGTTTGGGTGGTTCTAGGCCCATTTTCGAACCGAAATGCCTATACTTTAGAGTTCCGGATTCAAGTTCTGAGATTTGACAAAACGTCCATATAACGGTTCAGTGCAAATTTGCTTATACTGACGGTTGTAAAAATCGTTCTAGAAGACAATTTTCATAATGTATCTCTGTACTGAAATAGTTCCCATAGTCCTCACAATATTTTAGGTGTTTTGAAGGTTTTAGACAATTTGGTATTTTGGGGTATCCTACACAAATGGACCTATTTCCCTTTTAGCTTGAGGCTAATATGGATAAATACTGGAATATAATATCTTTGGACTCATGACACGTCCAAAATTCGAAAAAGAACCTCTTTATGATGAATAATTTGTCTAATATAAAGAAATCTCGACTATTGGGCTTCTTCAGATTAGTGAATACGCATACTTTATAAGGTATGCAATCCGCCTGAAAACTATAAACATTTTTATAATAATCTCCAACATAAGATGGAGTTTATATCAAATGTATCATTCCCTTTACAACACCACGAAATATTTACCGCAGACCCATTTGAGGATGTTCCTATACAACAACAATTCCATCTCATTTTAAATAGTTTAAATTCGTAATTTCGAATTCTTAAGCTTGAAATAGATCTTTCTAGAAAATGATACAAGTCAGATCCATGATTTGAGGTTTTCTCATACAACAATTCAAACGCAATTAAAATAGTTTGAAATTCCAAGCCCCAAATAGTTACCTGACACCAATTGATCATTGCATTTCTAGGATCTGTAATTTGCCTACCCTGACGTACAGGTACCAATCGATCACATGTAAGGTTAGGTACTCGATTGCAAGGCAACTACATATTAAGCCGAAATTTTACACGAAGCTCCCTAAGGGGCCATCGCCACACTATCAAGCTAGATCCGTGGATCCCATCAGACACATGCTACCGAAGAGCTTTAGTCAGATTCCTAGCCGAAAAACAAGTGAAAAAGTGTTAAGTTCGGCCGGGCCGAACTTTGGATACCCTCCACCAAAGGTACAGATACTTGAAATGAAAATATATGGAACATACCAAAAAGTGAAACTATACTGATAATTCTACCGGTTATGTACACCAAATAAAAATTTCAGCAATTTTTAATGAAAATCCTCAAACTACTGCAATTTAGATTAAATAGTGTAAGAATTAGCGAATATTTATAATTATATGAGGGCTATGCCTAATTAATGACCGACATATGTCAATTTCGAACCCAATATATTTTTTTTGTGTCTCAATTTTTTCTTTCAGGAGGTATAATGATATGGGGGAGATGCCTAAATGCTGGCCGATAAATTTCATTATCGTCAGGTTCGAGTTACTTATCATGATTTCCTTTGAAAGAGGAATGATTACAACCGATGACTAAATCGCCTTGAATTCCATGATTTGTAGGTAGAATACGTCCATATAGGGGCAACCCCTACACACGGAACTAATCAGCTAACTATTTTAATATGTGAAGGGGTTTATATGGGAACTACCCCTAAAAGGGGCGAATATTCAAAATTTTTTGGAAGGAAGATTTGTTACCAAATGCGATTACAAAATACCAAACCAGTGAGCGGAGCAGTATAGTCGGACGGGGCCGACCATACGATACCCTACACAACTACCACGGAACTCAAATTTTCTGCGGATATGTATTCCGAGCCTGGGCACTATTTCGCGATATTTGCACCCTCTTGCCCGATTAGAGGTAAACATCACCACTTCTTTACACTGACATATTTTCCGAATATTACGAGTATTCAGTACAGCTATTGTCCAGATTCCCTTCACCGTGGGATGTGTTGTGATGTTCGGCTTTCATTTGTGGTCTATAGATCGACTCGAAAATAACACAAAAATGATTAAATACGTCCATTTGGCGATCTATCTCAATTCCTTTAGAAGATAGCGTGATTACAACAGACGGACGGACGGACTAGATCGTCTTAGAATTTTATACTGATCAATTATGATGGAGGGTACAAAAAAAATGTCAAGGCCTATTATAAGGCGTGGATTTTATAACGATTTTTTCCAGGCGTTTTTCCACAATGCCTAGATTATTTAAATAATATTTTTCATGGGTTCATAAGGCGTGGTTTTTTAAAGAATATTTTTTCGAGGTCTATAGAGGCGAGGTTTGTTTACACAATATTTTTTTCGAGGTGTATAGAGGCGTGAATTGTTTAAAGAATATTTTTTGAGGTCTACTAAAAGCGTTAATATTTTATTTTTTCGAGGTTTAATAGAGGCTTGAATTTTTTAAAGAATATTTTTTGCGGTCTATGAGGCGTGGATTGTTTAAAGAATATTTTTTCAAGGTCTACGAGGTTTTTATAAAGAGTCATGCTACCGAAGAGATTCGGTCAGGTTCATGTCCGAAACTATTCAGAGTAAAACACCAAACACTTCGTGATTCGTCACCTACAGACTATAGTCTCTACTACCATTAAAACATTAGTTTCAGTCTCTATACCATGGAATAATTGTTGTGTATACAGTAAGAGTAGATACAGTCAAAATAACTTATAGCGACGATCATGGGACCTGCAAAATTGTTCGCTATAGGGGGTTTCAAATAAAAGGCAGAACGTTCTAGTTTTAGCTGGTCAAAAGTACGCTGGTTTGAGCCTCATTTTGTGATGTTGCATTAGGATTCGCCTTCTCGAATTTATTCGCCTTTTTTCGAATTTATCCCGAAGAATTGCCCCGAAATTATTAAAATTTTCCCATATAATGGAAATGCCAAGGTTCATAATTTTACCCTTTTTTGGTTATTTGACATTTAATACACATTAGAATTATTTTATGGGATAATTACACTTTAACAAAGTGGTGATCTGGCATTAAACTGCACGTTCCCCTCGCCCCTTCCTATCTAAAGTAAATGTGAACATCTTTATTACCCATTATTTTTTTCCGAAAATTTAATAACCAACCAATCTGATTTAAGACTGAGGATAGTAATGCTTAGCTACTAAACCACTCACTTGCAGCAACAACAATAACAACAACTACTACAACGCAATCAGGAGACAATCCATAAAATAAATAAAGAAATACTAGTGTGTTTGTGTTTTTGTTATTCTTATGGATTTGCAATAGTAAGTCACATGATTCCTTTATCATCCATACTGGGGCAATCATAAATCCCCATAGTTTAGGTCCATATGGCCCTGCAGCAAAAGTGACCCCATACACACACTCGCAAGAACTGTCATTTAATTTAATGTAGTTGATGTTGTTGTTGCTGGTTTTTTATATTTTTATGATTATTAGAACATAAATATGTTTACGCTTCAAGCTTGTATAGCCTGCCCTCCGCTTCGCACACACCACTTCCACAGCTTAGTGACTTAGTGGAATAATGGAAATGATTTTGCACTTAGCAAAAAAAAACGATGACAAGTTACTTGCTCCATGTGTTTTATGAATAAATGCTTATATAGTCCATTATGTCCATTTTGCTTGAGCATGTTTGCTGAACAAAGAAAATAAGCAAAGCTGAAAAAAGTTTATTTCATTTTCATCATTTCCCTTTTTATGGAGTCATTAACCCTTTTGCGTATGACTTCATTTAAGCTATGGACTAGATGATGATGATGCCGAGGAGATAAGCAAATCAAATTTCCATGTCATAGAGGGAGGAGGAAAGGGGGAAGAAAAAGTGGGGAGGTCTCCCACGCTCTCGCCATTGTCTTCTAGGTTTATTTTTTTTTCTTGTAAGACAAAGGGGAGGAAATTATTTGATTAAATTTTCCCCCGGGGGATGTTTTTTAATATATTTTTGGAACAAATTAAATATAACAATGATTAATTAGAATTGGAAGAAAACAGGATATGTCATCATGGGGATTCAAAGGACAATGGGTATTAATAGGAAATTATGATTAAGGATATTAATATTCTTAATATTGAATTGATACATAAGAGAATATTTTTTCAAAGGTCTAACAGAGGCGTGGATTTTTTAAAGAATTTTTTTTTTCAAGCAACTACCTAAGGCGTGCATTTTTTTAAATATTTTTTCAAGGGTCCATATATAAGGCGTGGATTTTTTAAAGAATATTTTTTCAAGGGTCCATATATAAGGCGTGGATTTTTTAAAGAATATTTTTTCAAGGGTCCATATATAAGGCGTGGATTTTTTAAAGAATATTTTTTCAAGGGTCCATATATAAGGCGTGGATTTTTTAAAGAATATTTTTTCAAGGGTCCATATATAAGGCGTGGATTTTTTAAAGAATATTTTTTCAAGGGTCCATATATAAGGCGTGGATTTTTTAAAGAATATTTTTTCAAGGGTCCATATATAAGGCGTGGATTTTTTAAAGAATATTTTTCAAGGATTTATATAAGGCGTGGATTTTTTTAAAGAATATTTTTTCAAGGGTCCATATATAAGGCGTGGATTTTTTAAAGAATATTTTTTCAAGGGTCCATATATAAGGCGTGGATTTTTTAAAGAATATTTTTTCAAGGGTCCATATATAAGGCGTGGATTTTTTAAAGAATATTTTTTCAAGGGTCCATATATAAGGCGTGGATTTTTTAAAGAATATTTTTTCAAGGGTCCATATATAAGGCGTGGATTTTTTAAAGAATATTTTTTCAAGGGTCCATATATAAGGCGTGGATTTTTTAAAGAATATTTTTTCAAGGGTCCATATATAAGGCGTGGATTTTTTAAAGAATATTTTTTAAGGGTCCATATATAAGGCGTGGATTTTTTAAAGAATATTTTTTCAAGGGTCAATATATAAGG
>NW_026887637.1:0-8891 GCF_032173495.1 Musca vetustissima | reverse complement strand
ATGCTTTCACTCCACTTAACATATTGATAGAGGGGAAGCATTGCTGAATCTAAAGCTACTGGTCAGATGCGGATAATATTTATCTGCTGATATTTATATGGTGTATTTTAAAATAATCAAGGGAAATTTGTTTTTGGTGGCTTTATCATTTGTTAAGCGTTTATTTTTTATTTCTCTCATAAGAAGAGGGAGGAAATATAAACGAGGGTAATTATTTTGTGGTTAGGGGACAATTTTTTCAACACATGCCATTGGGACCCTTACAAATATTTTTTAAAAAATCCACGCCTGGTTGATGACCCTTAAACTTTTTTTTAAAAAATCCACGCCTGGTTGATGACCCTTAAACTTTTTTTTAAAAAAATCCACGCCTGGTTGATGACCCTTAAACTTTTTTTTTTTAAATCCACGCCTGGTTGATGACCCTTAAACTTTTTTTTTTTTAATCCACGCCTGGTTGATGACCCTCAAACTTTTTTTTAAAAATCCACGCCTGGTTGATGACCCTTAAACTTTTTTTAAAAAAAATCCACGCCTGGTTGATGACCCTTAAACTTTTTTTTTTTTAAATCCACGCCTGGTTGATGACCCTTATTTTTTTAAATCCACTCCTGGTTGATGACCCTTATTTTTTTAAATCCACTCCTGGTTAATGTCCCTTATTTTTTATTTTTTAAATCCACGCCTGGTTGATGACCCTTATTTTTTTAAATCCACTCCTGGTAAATGTCCCTTATTTTTTATTTTTTAAATCCACGCCTGGTTGATAACCCTTAAACATTTGTTTTTAAAATCCACGACTTGTTGAGGACGGTTAAAAATATTTAAAAAACCAGTAAGGAAAGTAGAAAAGTAGGACGGAACCCTTCAGCACTTTGGGTATATTCAACAGATGAATCCTAACAGACGTCACATTTTTAAAGGACCTGTAAAATGAAATTGGATCCATAAACATGTCGTTCTACAACCGATACTAAATTTTTCATTTGGTCACATATAGAAGCTATATCTAACTCTGAACCGGAAACTTAACACACAACATTCTAGACCTAATTCACTATGCTGTGCCAAATTTCGTGCAAATCGAATGATATATAGGCACTTTGGTGCGCTATTTACATAAAATCGGACGAAAATATATGTGGGAGCTATATCGAAATCTGAACCGACTTTAAGGAAACTTAACACACATCATTCTAGGCCTAATTCAGTACGCTGTGCCAAATTTCGTACAGATCGAATGATATATAGGGTCTTTGGTGCACCAATTACCTTAAATCGGACGAAAATATATATGGAAGCTATATCTAAATCTGCACCGATTTTTACGAAACTTGACAGACATCATTCTAGACCTAATTCATTACGCTGAGCCAAATTTCGTGCAAATCGAAAGATATATAGGGACTTTGGTGCGCTATTTACCTATAATCGGACGAAAATATATTTGGGAGCTATATCCAAATCTGAATCGATTTTCCTGAAACTTAACACACATCATTCTAGGCCTAATTCATTACGCTGTGCCAAATTTCGTACAAATCGAAAGATATATAGGGACGTTGGAGCACCAATTACCTTAAATCGGATAAAAATATATATGAGAGCTATATCTAAATCTGAACCGATTTTCACGAAACTTGGCGGACATCATTCTAGACTTAATTTAGTAAGCTGTGCCAAATTTCGTACAAATCGAAAGATATATAGGGACTTTGGTGCGCTATTTACCTAAAATCGGACGAAAATATATATGGGAGCTGTATCCAAATCTGAATCGATTTTCAGGAAACTTAACACACATCATTCTAGGGCTAATTCAATACGCTGTGTCAAATTTCGTACAAATCGAATGATATATAGGGTCTTTGGAGCACCAATTACCTTAAATCGGATGAAAATATATATGGCAGCTATATTTAAATCTGGACCGATTTTCGCGAAACTTGGCAAACATCATTCTAGTCTCAATTCAGTGCGTTATGCCAAATTTCGAGCAAATTGAAAGATATGTAAGGACTTTTGTGTACCATTTAGATGAAATCGGGCGAAACTATATATGGGAGCTATATCTAAATCTGAACCGATTTTTCCCAATTTCAACAGGGTTCGTCCTTGGGCCAAACAAATGAGCTGTGCCAAATTTCATGCAATTCGGATCATAAATGCGACCTGTACTTTGTTTACAATTTAACATCAACAGACAGACAGACGGACGGACGGACATGCATAAATCGACTTAAAAAGTGATTCTATGCGTATTCTCAAAAGGAACCATGTGTTTATCTCGTTTCCTTTTTCCTGTTACAAACATATGCACAAAGACATAATACCCTGTACCACAGTGTGATGAAGGGTATAAATATACAGGAAAACCAGTGAGCGGAGCAGTATAGTCGGACGGGGCCGATCATATGATACCCTACACAACTTTCACGAAAATCTAACTTAGTGTGGTTCTATATTCTGATCTTGGGCAATATTTGCACTCTCTTGACCCCCAACGTGGGTTGTGTTGTTATGTTCGGATTTTAATTGTGGTCTATAGATGGATCGAAAAAACCCAAATATATTATGTTTTCGGTCTACTTAATCCCAATATTATTATCTGATAATCATCGAAAATTACTGGCGTCGTCCTTGACCATACATGGATCTTCATGGAATATTTCAAAGCGATCAGCGCTATATTTTCGCCTTCTAGGGTGGTAATGGGTTACTAAATAATATATGAATACGTAAGCACCTGTAAATATTTACGTGTAACTCCCACATCCGAATACATACAACAATGTAATTGGTATCAATTTGAAGGCCAACCACTCCTTTTGGATATATTTTCAACTTCTTCGGTCTATGTCATTCAGAGGTAAATATATACGTTATAGAGTACAAATTTTGTAATTTTTCATACAAAAGTCAGGGTCTATTTGACCCGCTAAATATGGACCGATCTTTATCAAATGAGGCATGCTTATTCTTTGGCCCTAATTCATTACGCTGTGCCAAATTTCGTACAAATCGAAAGATATATAGGGACGTTGGAGCACCAATTACCTTAAATCGGATAAAAATATATATGAGAGCTATATCTAAATCTGAACCGATTTTCACGAAACTTGGCGGACATCATTCTAGACTTAATTTAGTAAGCTGTGCCAAATTTCGTACAAATCGAAAGATATATAGGGACTTTGGTGCGCTATTTACCTAAAATCGGACGAAAATATATATGGGAGCTGTATCCAAATCTGAATCGATTTTCAGGAAACTTAACACACATCATTCTAGGGCTAATTCAATACGCTGTGTCAAATTTCGTACAAATCGAATGATATATAGGGTCTTTGGAGCACCAATTACCTTAAATCGGATGAAAATATATATGGCAGCTATATTTAAATCTGGACCGATTTTCGCGAAACTTGGCAAACATCATTCTAGTCTCAATTCAGTGCGTTATGCCAAATTTCGAGCAAATTGAAAGATATGTAAGGACTTTTGTGTACCATTTAGATGAAATCGGGCGAAACTATATATGGGAGCTATATCTAAATCTGAACCGATTTTTCCCAATTTCAACAGGGTTCGTCCTTGGGCCAAACAAATGAGCTGTGCCAAATTTCATGCAATTCGGATCATAAATGCGACCTGTACTTTGTTTACAATTTAACATCAACAGACAGACAGACGGACGGACGGACATGCATAAATCGACTTAAAAAGTGATTCTATGCGTATTCTCAAAAGGAACCATGTGTTTATCTCGTTTCCTTTTTCCTGTTACAAACATATGCACAAAGACATAATACCCTGTACCACAGTGTGATGAAGGGTATAAATATACAGGAAAACCAGTGAGCGGAGCAGTATAGTCGGACACAACTTTCACGAAAATCTAACTTAGTGTGGTTCTATATTCTGATCTTGGGCAATATTTGCACTCTCTTGACCCCCAACGTGGGTTGTGTTGTTATGTACGGATTTTAATTGTGCCCTATAGATGGCTCGAAAAAACCCAAATATATTATGTTTTCGGTCCACTTAATCCCAATATTATTATCTGATAATCACCGAAAATTACAGGCGTTGTCCTTGACCATACCTGGATCCTCATGGAAAATTTCAAAGCGATCAGCGCTATATTTTCGCCTTCTAGGGTGGTAATGGGTTACTAAATAATATATGAATACGTAAGCACCTGTAAATATTTACGTGTAACTCCCACATCCGAGTACATACAACAATGTAATTGGTATCAATTTGAAGGCCAACCACTCCTTTTGGATATATTTTCAACTTCTTCGGTCTATGTCATTCAGAGGTAAATATATACGTTATAGAGTACAAATTTTGTAATTTTTCACACAAAAGTCAGGGTCCATTTGACCCGCTAAATATGGACCGATCTTTATCAAATGAGGCATGCTTATTCTTTGGCCCGATTCCCATCTCCATGTAAAAATTCACGGTGTTTGGGCCATAATTGCGGCCTCTGGAGCGACCAGAAAATCAGACAAAAATAAAGTTTTTGGTCCATTTCATCCCCTAAATATAAACCGATCTTTACCAAAAACAATAGGGGTCTTCATTGGCTAGAACCCATCCTACATGCAAAATTTCGTGAAGATTGGTCCATAACTGTGGCCTGTATCGTGTATACAAGTTATAATGGACAGACGGACGGACACACATGTCTAGATCGACTCAGCTAGTCGAGATATGACGATCGGTATACTTAAAGGTGGGTCTAGGACCAATATATCGCGGCGTTACAAACTCTTGCGGCTGCACAAAGCTATAATACCCTGACAACATAGTTGTGTAGGGTATAAATATGAATATACATTTTTATTTGAATTTTAATGGAGTAGGTGAGTATGATTGACGACAATATTGGTGACAATAGGTATACAGTCATCGACTAATGCAGGGTTAGCCAACAATACATATGCAAACTGCTATGATTGTGTTGGACACACGCATAGATCCGTTGGGAGAGTAATTTTCGCTCTCTCGGTACAGATCGTCTATGTTAAAGCATTGCAAAGCATACGATATGTTCGATGTCGAGAATAATGTTGAGTTCGAACACAGAACTGTGATTGTATTGGTATTCTCCCAAAGCGCCCACGGGCGCCTGTTTGGTGAACATGTGGACTAATGTATAAATGACAGGAAGTGAATCTGTCGTTAAAGTACGGAGATTAGTCGCCGAAGTTGTAGTCAACGATGACAGAGCTTACCCTGTCGCCCAAGTTGTCGTGCATAAATACTGCGACACTTGTGTGAAAATTTCGTCAACGATTTCACATTGTTGTCTGCAAAGTGTCTTCAAGGAATTGCCATTGTCTTACACGATATATGACTTTTCCATCTCTATCCGTTCAGCCAAATTTAAATTTGATCAAATTTAGTACAATTAAGTACATATAATTACGACGTTTCAAGATTACCTCAATGTCTCAATCCTACACTTCTGTCAGTAATTTTAATTCAAAATTTTAGGATTGCCGCTCAGTCCGTTCTCACAAACCAAAATGTACCATATTTAGTACCATCTAGTGTTTTAGCATTCCAAATTTAGGTTTTCCATGTCTATCCTTTCACTCAAATCGAAACCATTTTTAGTTCTGTTCGTTCTTAACTACCTCAATCATGTTCTCTAAGAGTAAACATAATTGAAATGTCAGTTTTCCATTTCTATCCGGTTTCCATTTCTTTTAAATCGAAATTGTACCAAGTTTAGTACCTTTTGGTACACATATATTCCAACAGTATTTGTAAACCGAAATTGCAGAATTCCAGCCCCATCTGTTCACACAAAAACGAATGATAAAATATTTAGTACCATTTAGTACGTTTTGTTCCCATAAGTACGAATTTCCTAAACCAAATCAATCCTACACTCCAACAGTAATTTTAATTCCAAAATTCAATCCTACAATCCAACTTTCATTTTAATTCCCAATTTCAAGACTCTCCCCTCAATGACCCTTAATCCGGGGTCAACGACCTTTAATCCGGATTGAGCCTTAATCCCCTTAGTAACCCTTAATCCGGGGTCAATGACCTTTAATCCGGGGTCAATGACCCTTAATCCCCTTAGTGACCCTTAATCCGGATTAAGGCTTAATCCCCTCAATGACCTTAATCCGGGGTCAATGACCTTTAATCCGGGGTCAATGACCCTTAATCCCCTTAGTGACCCTTAATCCGGATTAAGGCTTAATCCCCTCACAGACCTTAATCCGTGGTCAATCACCCTTAATCCGGATTAAGCCTTAATCCCCTCAGTGACCCGGGGTCAATGAACTTTAATCCGGGGTCAATGACCTTTAATCCGGGGTCAATGACCTTTAATCCGGGGTCAATGACCCTTAATCCGGATTAAGGGTTACTTAGGGGATTAAGGGTCATTGACCCCCTAAGTCACCCTTAATCTGGGGTCAATGACCCTTAATCCCCTCAGTGACCTTTAATCCCCTCACTGACCCTTAATCCCCTCAGTGACCCTTAATCCGGGGTCAAAGACCCTTAATCCCCTCAGTGACCCTTAATCCGGGGTCAATGACCCTTAATCCGGATTAAGTGTCATTGACCCCTGATTAAAGTCATTGAGGGGATTAACGCTTAAGCGGGATTAAGGGTTATAAACCCCGGATTAAAGGTCATTGACTCAGGATTAAGGGTCATTGAGGGGGATTAAGGCTTAATCCAGATTAAACGCCATAGACCCCGGATTAAGGGTCATTGCTTATTAATAAATTAAATCGAGAATGCCTTATATAACCTTAATATATAAACGAGCTTAGTGATAAGCGAGAGAGTGACTGTGTCGTCAACGACAACTTCGTTTACCGTGTCGCCCAAGTTGTCTTGCATGAATACTGCGACACTTGTGTAAAAATTTCGCCAAGGATCTCACATTGTTGTCTGCAAAGTGTCTTCAAGGAATTGCCATTGTCTTGCACGATTCGTTAATGTTGTCTGCAAGACACTTTCTACTGGGATGCTTTCAGTTCACTTAACATATTGATACAGGGGGAGCATTGCTGAATCTAAAGCTACTGGTCAGATGCGGATAATATTTATCTGCTGATATTTATTATGGTGTATTTTAAAATAATAATGAAGGGAAATTTGTTTTTGGTGGCTTTATCATTTTATAAGCGTTTATTTTTTATTTCTCTCATAAGAAGAGGGAGAAAATATGAACAAGGGTAATTGTTTCGTGGTTAGGGGACAATTTTTTAACACATATTATTGGGACCCTTAAAAATATTTTTAAACCAGTAAGGAAAGTACCAAATTCGGACTGGGCCGACTATATGATACCCTTCACCACTATGGGTATTTTCTTCATATAATTCTAACAGACGAGAAATCGAAAGATATATAGAGACTGTGGTGCACCATTTACCTTAAATCGGACGAAAATATATGTGGGAGCTATATCGAAATCTGAACCGATTTTCAGGAAACTTAACACACATTATTCTATACCTAATTAATTACCCTGTGCCAAATTTCGTGCAAATCGAATGATATATAGGTTCTTTGGTACACCAGTTACCTTAAATCGGATGAAAATATATATGGGAGCTATATCTAAATCTGAACCGATTTTCACGAAACTTAGCACACGTCATTCTGGTATTAATTCAAGACGATATGACAAATTTCGTGCAAATCGAATAATTTTCAGAGACATTGGTGCACCAATTACCTATAATCGGATAAAAATATATATGGGAGCTATATCTAAATCTGGACCGATTTTCAGGAAACTTGACACACATCAGTCTAGACCTAATTCATTACGCTATGCCAAATTTCGTGCAAATCGAAAGATATATAGGGACTTTGGTACACCATTTACATTAAATCGGACGAAAATATATATGGGCGCTATATCTAAATCTGGACCGATTTTCAGGAAACTTGACACACATCATTCTAGACCTTATTCATTACGCTGTGCAAAATTTCGTGCAAATCGAAAGATATATAGGGACTTTTGTGCACCATTTACCTTAAATCGGACAAAAATATATATGGGAGCTATATCTAAATCTGAATCGATTTTTCCCAATTTCAATAGGGTTCGTCCTTGGGCCAAACAAATGAGCTGTGTCAAATTTCATCCAATTCGGGTCATAAATGCGACCTGTACTTTGTTTACAATTTAACATGGTTGGGCGGACGGACATGCATAAATCGACTCAGAAAGTGCTTCTATGCAGATTCTCAAAAGGAACCATGGTTCTATCTCGATTATTTTTGCCTGTTACAAACATATGCACAAAGACATAATACCCTGTATCACAGTGAGCTGAAGGGTATAAAAATCCCCGCCTTATAGATGGTCCCCAAAAATATTTTTTAAAAAATCCACGCCTTTTAGGATCGCTACTCTTCAAATCCGTTCTGCCTACCAAAGCACACATATTTTATTGTGTTTCGACTTAAATTCCCTCTCATGAGAATACTGAATATTCCAGCTTCAGTTTAAATAATGATGTGTGGGAGGGTATAATAAAAAGCAATTTCCGCCCCCTTCAAACTGTTGTTAACAATATTCTTAAGAGCATATTTTTATGGACATTGAAGTGAGTTTACATATTGCATTAACGACTAAATAGCATTCGTAACTCCCTTTATTATTCTTTCCGAGCCCATTAACATTTTGTCAGAAAAGTTGTTGTCGTTATTATTGGTCCAGCTAAGTGAAATATAGAAATTATATTTTTTATGACTCTCTTTGGGATGAATTGACCTTCAGATGTATGCATTAGAGAAAATGTACGGGTATGAATGAAAAGGGTGGCGTAGCGGAGGATAGATTCCAAGCAACGTCTTTGATTGGCTTTAATATGGCGAAGCCTAGG
>NW_026887636.1:0-8859 GCF_032173495.1 Musca vetustissima | reverse complement strand
TCTAGCTCTCTCCCGACATTGCCATGAAATATTAGTCGTGCGATCTATTAGACAACAATGTGAGATAATGTTCCGTTTCATTCGGGGGGTTTTACAACAAAACCAGCGCTAAATTCCCGTACATTGATTTACTTATCCAAATATATACTTACACACACACACACATGTACAAGCAAATATGTGCAAGCAAATATATGCGTGTGTTCACACACATTTAACTAGTTGTATGTGTCTTGTTGCCATTGTACAATTTTCACTAATGGGAATAATGGGATTTATCACTTCACAACAAAACAAACAAACAACAACAACAATGGAGGCAATATAACAACGACAACATCGTCGTCTATATCCTCATCATCAGCGGTAATATAAAACTTGGAACATGTACGCAGGTTTTCGATTACGTTTTATTAGAGTGTAAATGTCTAAGGTTTTAGGAAGTAGATTTTTATCGGATAATCGAAATATTTTTCATGGTCTACTATACAGGGTGGATTTTTATACCCTTCACCACACTGTGGTACAGGGTATTATGTCTTTGTGCATATGTTTGTAACAGGCAAAAATAATCGAGATAGACCCATGGTTCCTTTTGAGAATATGCATAGAATTACTTTCTGAGTCGATTTACGCATGTCCGTCTGTCCGTCCGTCCGTCCGTCTGTCCATGTTAAATTGTAAACAAAGTACAGGTCGCATTTATGATCCGAATTGGATGAAATTTGGCATAGGTCACTTATTTGGCCCAAGGACGAACCCTATTGAAATTGGGAAAAATCGGTTCAGATTTAGATATAGCTCCCATATATATATTTAACCGATTTAATGTAAACAGTCCCTATATAACTTCCGATTTGCACGAAATTTAGTACAGCCTAATCATTTAGGTCTAGAATGATTTCTGCCAAGTTTCGTGAAAATCGGTCCAGATTTAGATATAGCTCCCATATATAATTTCGTCCGATTTCATGTAAATGGTGCCCCAAAGTCCCTATATATCTTTTGATTTGCACGAAATTTGGCATAACGTATTGAATTAAGCCTAGAGTGATGTCTGCCAAGTTTCGTGAAAATCGGTCCAGATTTAGATATAGCTCCCATATATAGTTTCGTCCGATTTCATGTAAATTGTGCACCAACATCCATATATATCTTTCGATTTGCCCGAAATTTTGCACAACGTACTGAATTGAGCCTAGAGTGATGTCTGCCAAGTTTCGATAAAATCGGTCCATATTTCTATATAGCTCCCACATATAGTTTCGTCCGATTTCATGTAAATGGTTCACCAAAGTCGCTATATATCTTTCGATTTGCACGAAATTTGGCATAACGTACTGAATTGAGCCTAGAGTGATGTCTGCCTTGTTTCGTGAAAATCGGTCCAGATTTAGATATAGCTCCATTTTATTATAGATTGATTTTATGTAATTGACGCACCAAGGAACCAATAGGAACAAAACGTTCTATAGTTAGTATAACCTAACCTGTGACAAGTTTGTTTGAAATCGCTTAATATGTGGATATAGCTTACATATATTTTTTCGCCCGATATCAAGCAAATTGGGCATCATACTCCTCATGTTAGTCAGATTGACATCAAATTTTGCACAACGTACAAAATTGAGCATAGAATTACGTAGTTGCGTTTTCTAGAAGTACAGACATAGTCAACCGGATGACCTATTTATATTTGTTTGAAGTCGATTTACACACTTTATGGACAAATCTAGGTAGATTCACATTTAGATAAATATCACATATTTTATTTCATCCAATTTCATGTTAATAGTCCTGTTAAATGTACCCATAGTGGTGAAGGGTATCCTAGAGTCGGCCCCGTCCGACTTTACTACTTTCCTTACTGGTTTTACTTGGATTGGTGGATTTTTTAAAGAATATTTTTTAGGGGCCATACAATAAGGCGTGGATTTTTTAAAGAATATTTTTTAGGGGCCATACAATAAGGCGTGGATTTTTTAAAGAATATTTTTTAGGGGCCATACAATAAGGCGTGGATTTTTTAAAGAATATTTTTTAGGGGCCATACAATAAGGCGTGGATTTTTTAAAGAATATTTTTTAGGGGCCATACAATAAGGCGTGGATTTTTTAAAGAATATTTTTTAGGGGCCATACAATAAGGCGTGGATTTTTTAAAGAATATTTTTTAGGGGCCATACAATAAGGCGTGGATTTTTTAAAGAATATTTTTTAGGGGCCATACAATAAGGCGTGGATTTTTTAAAGAATATTTTTTAGGGGCCATACAATAAGGCGTGGATTTTTTAAAGAATATTTTTTAGGGGCCATACAATAAGGCGTGGATTTTTTAAAGAATATTTTTTAGGGGCCATACAATAAGGCGTGGATTTTTTAAAGAATATTTTTTAGGGGCCATACAATAAGGCGTGGATTTTTTAAAGAATATTTTTTAGGGGCCATACAATAAGGCGTGGATTTTTTAAAGAATATTTTTTAGGGGCCATACAATAAGGCGTGGATTTTTTAAAGAATATTTTTTAGGGGCCATACAATAAGGCGTGGATTTTTTAAAGAATATTTTTTAGGGGCCATACAATAAGGCGTGGATTTTTTAAAGAATATTTTTTAGGGGCCATACAATAAGGCGTGGATTTTTTAAAGAATATTTTTTAGGGGCCATACAATAAGGCGTGGATTTTTTAAAGAATATTTTTTAGGGGCCATACAATAAGGCGTGGATTTTTTAAAGAATATTTTTTAGGGGCCATACAATAAGGCGTGGATTTTTTAAAGAATATTTTTTAGGGGCCATACAATAAGGCGTGGATTTTTTAAAGAATATTTTTTAGGGGCCATACAATAAGGCGTGGATTTTTTAAAGAATATTTTTTAGGGGCCATACAATAAGGCGTGGATTTTTTAAAGAATATTTTTTAGGGGCCATACAATAAGGCGTGGATTTTTTAAAGAATATTTTTTAGGGGCCATACAATAAGGCGTGGATTTTTTAAAGAATATTTTTTAGGGGCCATACAATAAGGCGTGGATTTTTTAAAGAATATTTTCATTTCATATATTATTTAAAAAAATGTTTTTTTCCAAAATACCATCAAATTGCCAAATGTATGTTGCCAACATGTCCCCATCATTGTGGTTTCTATTCCAAGTCTTAGCAACTTATAACAGCAAACAGTTGGTGGTCTCTCTTTCACTATCTCAACATTGGTGGACATGCGTCAACATTTTATGGACTTATTAGCAGCTGATTGCCTATGCAACATGTTGCTACGTGAATTAATATGGAAACCACCTGTTGCTCTACAATGAATGCATCTCAATTATATTTGCATTCATTGGTGTTCGTTGGAGTAAAATTTGCTTACCGGTGAATATTAAATGGTGAAATGTGAACTGATTCAATTAGAATGTGACAAAGTAATTAGAAAGGATAAGGAGAGGAATGGCGTATAAGTTATGCTATTACGTATACGTCAAACTATTGTGGACCCTTGCAAATATATTTAAAAAAACCACGCCTATATTGGACCATCGAAAATATTTAAAAAAAGCACGCCTATATTGGACCATCGAAAATATTTAAAACCAGTAAGGAAAGTAGTAAAGTCGGACGGGGCCGACTATATGATACCCTTCACCACTTTGAGTATATTCAACAGATGAATCCTAACAGAAGTCGCATTTTTAAAGGACCAGTAAAATGAAATTGGAACCATAAACACGTCATTCTGCAACCGATACTAAATTGTTCATTTGGTCAGATATAGAAGCTATATCTAAATCTGAACCGATTTCAGGAAACTTAACACACATCATTCAGACCTAATTTGTTACGATGTGCCAAATTTCGTGCAAATCGAAAGATATATAGGGACTTTGGTGCACCATTTACATTAAATCTGACGAATGTATATGTGGGAGCTATATATAAATCTGAACCGATTTTCAGGCAACTTTACACACATCATTCTAGACCTAATTTGCTACGCTGTGCCAAATTTCGTGCTTAAATCGACTCAAAAACTGATTCTATGCATATTCTCAAAAGGAGTCTATCTCGATTATTTTTGCATGTTACAAACATATGCACAAAAACATAATACCCTGTACCAGAAAAAAGAATTTGGTTCAAGAACCTCAAAACCTGGGGGCTACCAGAAAAAATTGACCAATATTTATAATTTATAGTGGAGAGATGTGCTACATAATAAGAACCCGACGTACTAAATTACAGTCAATTTGGTCGAAAAATCCGATCAGAACCCCCAAAATACCAAAAATTTTGGGGTACCGTTATATGGGTACTACCAGAAAAACTGGACCTATATTTATAATTTTTAGTGGAGTAATTTGGTACCCAATAAGAACCCAATGTACAAAATTTCAGCGAATTCAGTTAAAAAACGTGCTCAAGAACCTCAAAATACCGAAAATTTGGGGGTACCTTTATATGGGGGCTATGCGAAAAAATGGACCGATATTTATAATTTTTGGTAGATAGATTTGCTACCCAATAAGAACTCAAAGTACCAAATTTCAGCGAATTCAGTTAAAAAACGCGCTCAAGAACCTCAAAATACCGAAAATTTTGGGGTACCCTTATATGGGAGCTATGCCTAAACGTGGACCGATTTTCTCCAATTTCAATAGGGTTCGTCCTTGGGCCAATTAAGTGACCTGTGCCAAATTTCATCCAAATCGGATCATAAATGCGACCTGTACTTTGTTAACAAAAATACATGGACGGACGGACAGACGGACGGACGGACGGACAGACGGACATGCATAAATCGACTCAGAAAGTGATTCTATGCATATTCTCAAAAGGAACCATGGGTCTATCTCGATTATTTTTGCCTGTTACAAACATATGCACAAAGACATAATACCCTGTACCACAGTGTGGTGAAGGGTATAAAAACCACGCCTATATTGGAGCTCTGAAAAGTAATTTAAACAATTGTACGCCTTTATAAAACCACACCTATCAGAAGGTCCATAAAAATATTTTTAAAAATCCAAATCAGAATGTCTGTAAAAATCTTTTTTAAAACGAATGTCATTAAAAATATTTGTAAATACTCCACGCCTATCAGAATGCCCTTACAAATATTATCAAAAAATGCACGCCTATAAGATATTTGAAGAATCCGAAGATGCTTCAGAAATTCTTTAAAAAAATCCACGCCTTTCCGGAGATGCTTCAGAAAATCTTTAAAAAAATCCACGCCTATCCGAAGATGCTTTAGAAAATCTTTAAAAAAATCCACGCCTATCCGAAGATGCTTCAGAAAATCTTTAAAAAAATCCACGCCTATCCGAAGATGCTTCAGAAAATCTTTAAAAAAATCCACGCCTATCCGAAGACGCTTCAGAAAATCTTTAAAAAAATCTACGCCTATCCGAAGATGCTTTAGAAATTCTTTAAAAAAATCCACGCCTATCCGAAGATGCTTCAGAAATTCTTTAAAAAAAAATCCACGCCTATCCGAAGATGCTTCAGAAAATCTTTAAAAAAATCTACGCCTATCCGAAGATGCTTCATCTTTAAAAAATCCACGCCTATCCGAAGATGCTTCATCTTTAAAAAATCCACGCCTATCCGAAGATGCTTCATCTTTAAAAAATCCACGCCTATCCGAAGATGCTTCATCTTTAAAAAATCCACGCCTATCCGAAGATGCTTCATCTTTAAAAAATCCACGCCTATCCGAAGATGCTTCAGAAAATCTTTAAAAAAATCCACGCCTATCCGAAGATGCTTCAGAAAATCTTTAAAAAAATCCACGCCTATCCGAAGATGCTTCAGAAAATCTTTAAAAAAATCCACGCCTATCCGAAGATGCTTTAGAAAATCTTTCAAAAAAATCCACGCCTATCCGAAGACGTTTCAGAAAATCTTTAAAAAAAATCCACGCCTATCAGAAGATGCTTAAAAAATATATTTAAAAATCCACGCCTCTCAGAAGGTCCTTAGAAACATTTTTAAAAAATCAACGCCTATCAGAGAGTGCTTAAAGATATTTAAAAAAAAAATGAAAAATATTTTTAAAAAATCCACACGTTTGTCAGACTCTTGAAAAATATGTTTAAACCAGTGAGCGGAGTCGGGTGGGGCTGACCAGTCGACACCCTACACAACTACCACTGAACTCTAACGTTCTGTGGTTTTTCATTCCGAGTCTGGGCAATATTTTGTGATCTTGCCCGATTAGAGGTCAGCAGCACCTCTTCCTTACACTGACATATTTTCCGAATTTTACTAATATTCAGTATAGCCCATCTAATTACAAAGCGATCAGCGCTATATTTCCGCCTTCTAATAATATCTAAATACGTAAGCATCTGTAAATATTTAAGTGTAACTCCTACATTCGAGTACAAAGGACAATATAATTGGTATCGATTTAAAGGTAAACCACTCCCCTACCATCAACTTTGCGGGTCTATATCCTTCAGGCGTAAATATACAGGCTACAGAATTTTTGTAATTTTTCAGACAAAAGTCAGGGTTCATTTGATCCGTTTAATAATAATCGCTCTTTATAAAAGCAGGTATGCATATTCTTTGGCCCGATCCCCTTCTCCATGTAAAATTTCGCGATGTTCGTGCCATATTTGCGGCCTCTAGAGCGAACAGAAAATCAGACAAAAAATTAAGTTTTTGGTCCATTTCTTTCCCTAAATATTAAGCGATCTTTTACAAAAACAATAGAGGTCTTCATTGGCCCGAATCCATCCTACATGCAAAATTACGTGAGATTGGTCCATAACTGTGGCCTGTATCGTGTTTACAAATGATTACAGACGAACGAACGGATGGACACACATGTATAGATCGACTCAGTTAGTCGAGATATGACAATCGGTATACTTACAGGTGGGTCTAGGACCAATATTTCGCGGCTTTACAAGCTCTTGGGGCTGCATAAAGTTATAATACCCAGACAACATAGTTGTGTAGGGTATAAAAATCCTAGAGCCTTGAAAAAAATATATTTTTTTTTAAATCCACGCCTTTGGTAGAGCCTAAAAAATATTTTTAAAAAAATCCACGCCTTTGGTAGAGCCTGAACAAATATTTTTAAAAAAATCCACGCCTTTGGTAGAGCCTGGAAAAATATGTTTAAAAAAATCCACGCCTATATTTGAGCCTTGAAAAAATATTTTTAAAAAAATCCACGCCTTTGGTAGAGCCTTGAAAACATATTTTTAAAAAAATCCACGCTTTTGGTAGAGCCTTGAA
The DNA here is from genome assembly GCF_032173495.1 of Musca vetustissima. Lineage (NCBI taxonomy): Eukaryota > Metazoa > Arthropoda > Insecta > Diptera > Muscidae > Musca > Musca vetustissima. The sequence goes on along the minus strand of NW_026887636.1, from coordinate 1,608 downwards.
AAAATATTTTTAAAAAAATCCACGCCTTTGGTAGAGCCTTGAAAAAATATTTTTAAAAAATCCACGCCTATATTTGAGCCTTGAAAAAATATTTTTAAAAAAATCCACGCCTATATTTGAGCCTTGAAAAAATATTTTTAAAAAAATCCACGCCATTGGTAGAGTCTTGAAAAATATTTTTAAAAAATTCACGCCTTTGGAGGAGTCTTGAAAAATATATTTAAAAAATTCACGCCTTTGTTGGAAAATATTGAAAAATATTTTTAAAAAATCCACGCCTTTGGTAGAGTCTTGAAAAATATTTGGTAGAGTCTTAAAAAATATTTTTAAAAAATCCACGGTAGAGCCTTGAAAATTATTTTTAAAAAATCCACGCCTTTGGTAGAACCTTGAAAAATATTTTTAAACAATCCACGCCTTTGGTAGAACCTTGAAAAATGTTTTTAAAAAATCCACGCCTTTGGTAGAACCTTGAAAAATATTTTTAAACAATCCACGCCTTTGGTAGAACCTTGAAAAATATTTTTAAAAAATCCACGCCTTTGGTAGAACCTTGAAAAATATTTTTAAAAAATCCACGCCTTTGGTAGAGTCTTGAAAAATATTTTTAAAAAAGTCCACTCCTTTGGTAGAGCCTTGAAAAATATTTTAAATCTGTATCATTAGGCGTATAACTAATAACAGCAATCATACGCACTGGTGTACCACATACACACCTTACTAAATAGTAAACCTAGTATTTATTTTCTTTTTTTCAAAATTTAATTCCATGCCATCATTAACACACACTTTTGGTGTATGTGTGTGTGTGTGCGTGATACCAATACCCCTTCCAGTTATAATTAAAAAAAATTGCAGCACATCTGAAATGAAATGAATATTCCGTGGAAATCTCATTTTACACTTTTCGTAATAAATTCCGCAACTACTAATGTGTACTGAAGAGGTATATTCCGAACTATTTATTATTTTTCAAATGAAGATGTATTCAATTCATAGCTATTATTGCGTTCTGCAAAGCAACAGTTCATAATTACAAGATGTGTGTGTGTGTATCACACATACACACACGCACACATATAAAAGAAGTAAAACTTTTTAATTGCTGTTAGTTATGTTCCGTTAAAGTTACGCTCCTACATTTAGTTGATAGTTTATAGCTACGGAAAATGTGCAAGTGTATGTGTGTGTGTGTGTCGGTGTGAGTTGTAAAATTGCAATTACTTTGCAACCATAGAAATGAAATTTATATCAAACAAAGTATTAAAAATAGCGAACAACTACTTCAATTGTCATCAAAATGTCATTTTTAAAACTCTGTACACAAAGAAGGAGGAAAGTTGAAAGGCAAAAAAAAATCCGAACCCTCAGAGTAGTAATTGTAACCCAAAATAAATGAAACAGCAACAGCTGACTGGCTGACTGACACAAAGTTCCTTTTTATAGGTCACCCATTGTTGTCGACGTCATCATTCTCCACTTCATTATCGCTATATAATTACTATGCGAGTTCCGCATGTGTGGCATGTAGTGGAGTTGGGGGGGGGTCCACGAGAAATATGATGCCGTCTACTAACCATAATTTTTTGAGCATCTCTAAACAAATGA
>NW_026887635.1:0-8861 GCF_032173495.1 Musca vetustissima | reverse complement strand
GTATAAAAAATGGGTTGAGGCGTCGGGTTAGTTGCCCACACTCGGAAACTCCCTACTACTATGAAAAAGCGAAGAAAACGAAAACCAAACCCATACAAAGGACCACGATCTGCGAATCTGTACATGGAATGTGCGCACCTTGTACAGAACAGGTGCAGTTTTCGCTTTTGGGGATGTACTCAAGAAGTACAAAGCCGATATTATTGCCTTACAGGAAATGCAATGGAAAGGGACAGGCGTAAGTAAATCAGACGATTACACACTGTATTATAGCTGCCATGAAACGAGACATGAATTTGGCTGCGGATTTATGGTCAACAGGAGAATAAAAAACATCGTCTCCAGATTCAATTCAGAAGATGATGCTATAATCCGCATAAAAGTTCGAAGTTCTTCCACATCAGTCTTATTTGCGCCCATGCTCCGACCGAAGACAAAGATGAGCAGACCAAAGGCTTAGTTTATGAGCGCCTAGAAAAAGCATATGATCGCTGCCCAGGTCATGACATTAAAATTCTGCTAGGAGATTTTAATGCAAAAATCGGAAGGGAAAATGTCTTTGGCCCCATCGTCGGAAAATTCAGTCTTCATGATGAAACATTCGACAACGGCATGAGGTTGATTGACTTCGCGGCAGCAAAAAACATGGTAGTTAACAGCACCAGATTCAAACATCTCGATATACACAAAGTCACCCGGATTTCTCCCGATCGAACAACCTGAAATCAAATTGATCATGTTGTGATAGACGGAAGACATTCATCCAGTGTATTAGACGTTCGATCGATCCGAGGAGCGAATATCAATTCGGAACACTACCTTGTAGCAGCCAGCGCGATCTAACACAACACGGAAACTCGACGTTGAAAAACTGCAAACACAACAGATAGCCGAGGCCTACTCTTCTCAACTTACCCACCTGCTTGACAAAAGCACTTCTTGTCCCGATAATAGTATAGAAGCATAATGGCAAAGAATTGCCCACTCCCTACAAACAGCAGCAAAGGCAACACTTGGGTACCAAAAACCACCATCAAGAAATCCATGGTACGATCAGGTGTGTCGTAATGCTACTGATGAGAAAAACGCAGCGTATAGAGCAACCCTGCAGACAGTAGCAACACGTAATGTGATGGAGAATTATCGGGAGAAAAGGAGAGAGGAGAAACGTGTTTTCAGAAAAAAGAAGAAAGAACAAGAAAAACGTGGGCGTAAGCGCATCGAAATGTACAGGAGTCAGAATGAAGTCCGAACATTCTAACAACGGGTAAAACACCAAACCGAAGGCTTTGATGCAGGCACATCCTCCTGTTGAGATGAAGAAGGAAACCTGTTGACAGATACAGGCAGCGTGCTGAGGATCTGGAAGGAACATTCTGAAAAACTTCTGGTATCAAATAGTAGTGGTGAAGAGGATACCCAAGAACCAATAATAGATGACGGTATAGAGTGTATACCACCTAGCCAAGATGAGGTCAGAGTAGCAATCAATCGGCTGAAGAATAATGAAGCAGCAGGTGCCGATGGTTTACAAGCCGAACTATTCAAGACTGGTGGTCAGATGCTGGTCAGGAGCATGCACCAGCTGATTAGTACAATTTGGCTAGAGGAATGCATGCCCAATGATTGGAACCTCAGCATCCTGTGTCCCGCACACAAAAAAGGAGACAAGACGATATGTGCCGACTGTAGAGGAATTAACCTTCTTCCCATCGCATATAAAGTGTTATCCAGTGTGCTGTGTGAACGATTGAAGCCAATGAACGACTGAATGACATTATTGGACCTTACCAATGCGACTTCAGATCTGGCAAATCCACCATTGACTAGAATTTCACTCTGGGCCAAATTCTGGAAAAGACCCACGAAAAACACATCGACACATTCCATCTATTCGTAGACTATAAAACCGCATTCGACAGCCCTATCCGCTCAGAGTTGTTTAAAGCCATGTCTACGTTCGGCATTCCTGCAAAATTAATACGGCTATGCAGGATAACATTAAGTGACACAAGGTCAGCAGTTAAAGTCGGAAAGGACCTATCGGAGCCCTTCAATACCCCGAACGAGGATTCAGACAAGATGACAGTTTGTCGTGTGATCTTTTTAACATCCTGCTGGAAAATGTCATACGAGACGCAAAGGTGAACAGAAATGACACTCTGTACACCAAACAACAAATATTACTCGCCTACGCCGATGACATCGATATAATGGGTCGAACATTCAACACCTTTGAACAAATTGAGAAGCAGTCTGCCACAGTGGGTCTGGCAGTAAACGGCGAGAAGACTAAGCTGATGATATCAATGCGCAAGACGTCCACTAGACTCGGACCTACTGTTGAACTTGAGAACTACAGCTTCGAGGTAGTTAAAGACTTTATATACCATGGTACCGCCATAAATAAGACGAATGACATCAGATTGGAAATTCGGAGAAGGACAGATGCAACTATGGTCTAAGTAAGCAGTTTATAAACAAGGCCACCTCCCGCCAGACCAAACTCACACTCTACAAGACGCTGATACTACCCGTGCTCTTATATGGATGTGAAGCATGGGTATTTGCGCAAGCAGATGAGTCAGTTCTTGGGGTGTTTGAAAGAAATTTTCTCCGAAAGATCTGCGGGCCGATCTGCATCGAAGGTGAATATCGGCGTCGAATGAACCACATAGTCAGTCGTATTGAGCTGCAGCCACTACGATGTTGCTAGGCCATGTTGTGCGAATGAATGGGAATGCCCCAGCTCAAAAGGCATATAAAAGCGAACCTACTGATGGTTCCTGTAGAAGGGGAAGGCCACGAATCAGATGGAGAGACCAAGTAGAAAACAACATCTTGGAACGTGGTCTTTCAAATTGGAGGTGATGCGCACAAGACCGACGCGATTTTTTTATTTTTTAAACATCTGTAGTAGTCTTGATTATTTTTTTTTTTGTTACTTTTCCTCCCGTATCGCCTCATATCCTCATAAGCATCCACTTATCACATGGACATTAAGTAAAACATGTTCTGTTATTTGTCCATGCCAGTGGGTCCGCTACAAACATTTTGCTGACATATTCTCTGAATACAATCATCCAATGCTACTGCTCTGGCAAGTGGGTATTAGGCGATGCTGTTGTAATGTTTTGTATGTGTGTATGAGTGAGTGAGCGAGTGTGTGTGTATGTGTGTGATAGTTGTACATCGTTTGTTTGTAGCTGTCATTGTCGTTGCCATTGTCCTTTGGCAGAGATGGTTGTTAAACTGGCTAAAACACTAATTGCTTGTACGTTTCCGCTATTAACGTTTAACAATAATTATAAACATGGCTTTTGTCGAGCTCCAATTTGTGTGTGTGTGCAAGAGTACATTTGAGTGTGTGAGAGTGTTTGAGGACTATGACAATGAATATGGACTACAGCAACTCCTCCTATCAGATGTTCATTGGCAACACACACACACATACGCACATTTATAAAGAATATACTAGCAAATTATATATGCCACCATTATTACAACAATTGGGACCAACAACAAAAACAAGAGCAGTAACAACAACAAGAACACCATGACACACCACATACAATTTGGTTAATCTCCTCTTTGATTAAAAGAAGCAACCATACAAAATGCGTTGATATTTTAAAAGGATAGAGTCTGTTGTGTGTGTGTGTGTGACTGAATGTCTGTGTGTTTGTGAATTCTACCGTTCAGCAAATAAGTAGAAAATTATTAATCAGAAAAAAAACTTTTGTTTTTAATATATTTCCGGCATCCACAAAAGACGTGGAATTTTAAAATATTTTTTCTATAGATGTGCAAAAGGCGTGGTCTTTTTAAATAATTTTTCTAGAGACCTTCTAGAGACTTACATAAGACGTGGATTTCTAGAGACCTACATACGGCGTGGAGTTTTTATATAATATTTCTAGAGACTTACATAGATCTACATAAGACGTGGATTTCTTAAATAATGTTTGTGGAGAACTATATAAGGCGTGGATTTCTTAAATCATGTTTCTAGAGACCTACATAGGACGTGGGTTTCTTAAATCATGTTTCTAGAGACCTACGGATACCTTCCAGAGACCTACATAAGGCGTGGATTTCTTAAATCATGTTTCTAGAGACCTACAGAGACCTTCTAGAGACCTACATAAGGCGTGGATTTCTTAAATCATGTTTCTAGAGACCTACAGAGACCTTCTAGAGACCTACATAAGGCGTGGATTTCTTAAATAATTTTCTAGATACCTACAGAGACCTTCTAGAGACCTACATAATGCGTGGATAATTTTTCTAGATACCTACAGAGATCTTCCAGAGACCTACATAAGGCGTGGATTTCTTAAATATTTTTTCTAGATACCTACAGAGACCTTCTAGAGACCTACATAATGCGTGGATAATTTTTCTAGATACCTACTGAGACCTTCTAGGGACCTACATCAGGCGTGGATTTCATAAATAATTTTTCTAGATACCTACTGAGACCTTCTAGGGACCTACAAAAGGCGTGGATTTCTTAAATAATTCTTCTAGATACCTACAGAGATCTTCCAGAGACCTACGTAAGGCGTGGTTTTCTTAAATAATTTTTCTAGATACCTACAGAGACCTTCCAGAGACCTATATAAGGCGTGGATTTCTTAAATAATTTTTCTAGATACCTACAGAGATCTTCCAGAGACCTGCATAAGGCGTGGATTTCTTAAATAATTTTTCTAGATACCTACAGAGATCTTCCAGAGACCTGCATAAGGCGTGGATTTCTTAAATAATTTTTCTAGATACCTACAGAGATCTTCCAGAGACCTGCATAAGGCGTGGATTTCTAGACATGTGTGTCCGTCCGTCCGCCTGTCCATTATAGTTTGTAAAAACGATACAGGCTACAGTTATGGACCAATCTTCACGAAATTTTGCATGTGGGATGGGTTCTGCCCAATGAAGACCCCTATTGTTTTTGGTAAAGATCTATCTGGTAATATTTAGAGGATGAAATGGACCAAAAACTTTATTTTTGTCTGATTTTCTGGTCGCTCCAACGGCCGCTATTATGACCCAAACATCGCAAATTTTTGCATGGAGAAGGGTATCGGGCCATGGATTAAGCATGCCTGTCTTTATAAAGATCGGTCAACTTTTGTGTAAAAAATTACAAAAATTGTATTCTGTGGCGTATATATGTACTCCTGAAGGACATAGACCCAACAAATTGATAGCATATCCGAGAGGAGTCGTATGTACTCGGATGTGAGAGTTACACTTTAATATTTACAGGTGCTTACGTCTTCATATATTAGTTAGTAATCCATTACCACACAAAAGGTCGAAAATGTAGCGCTGGTCGCTTTAACTTTTTCCAAGAGGTTCCAGTTATGGTCAAGGACCGTGCCTATAAATTTCGGTGATATTCACATAAAATATTTGGGATGAAGTGAACCGAAAACTTATTTTTTTGTGTTTTTCGAGCCACAAGCCGAACATCACAACACAACCCACGGTGAAGGGAATCTCGATAAGTAATTAGCAGGGCTGTAATGAATATTGGGAATATTCGAAAAATATATCAGTGTAGGGAAGAGGTGCTGCTGATCTCTAATTGGTCAAGAGGGTGCAAATATCACAAAATATTGCCAAGGCTCGAAATGAACATTCGCAGAAAGTAAGAGTTCAGTGGTAGTTTATACCCTACACAACTATGGTCGCCCTCATACGAGTATACTGCTCCGCTCACTGGTTTAAATAATATTTATAGAGGCGTAGTTATGGACCAATCTTCGCGAAATTTTGCATGTAGGATGGGTTCTGGCCAATGAAGACCCCTATTGCTTTTGATAAAGATCTGTTAATATTTAGGGGCTGAAATGGAACAAATACTAAAGTTTTTCGGTTTTTCTGGTCGCTCCAGAGGTCGCAGTTATGGTCCGAACATCGTGAAATTTTACATGGAGAAGGGGATCGGGCCTAAGAATAAGCATGCCTGTTTTGATAAAGATCGGTCAATATTTAGCGGGTCAAATAGACCCTGACTTTTGGTTGAAAAATTACACATTTTATATTCTGGGGCGTATATACTTGCTCCTGAAGGACAAATACTCGAGATGTTGATAGTATGTCCACGATGAGTTGTTGACCTTCAAATTGATACCAATTATATGGCTGTATGTACTCCGATGCGGGAGTTATACGTAATTAAGTAAATGTGACTATGTGCATATTATTACTATTACTCCATTGGAGGACGGAAATCTCGCGCTGATCGCTTTGAAATTGTACATGAAGTTCCGATTATGGTCAAGGACGACGCTTATAAATTTCGGTGAAGTTGAGATTTCATTCAGGGCGTACAATGAACCGAAAACTTTAATTTTGCCAGATTTTCTAGTCGCTCTAGAGGCAATTATTATATACATAACATCACATATTTTACAAGGTGAAGGGGATCTGAGCACAAATACTTAGAGCGGTTGTTTAGATGATGATCGGTCAATTTTCCGAGTGTCAAATCAACCAAAACCTAAAGTCACCAATTTTTTATTGTATGGCGTAAAAATTCACTTCAAGAAAAAACATTTTGGAAAATATGCAAGACTTAGAAAGAGGAGTTGTTGATCTATAATCGGTAAAAAGGGTGGAAATATCACGAAATATTGCCCAGGCTTTTCGTAGTAGTTGTGTAGGGTATCATATGGTCGGCCCCGTCCGACTATACTGCTCCGCTCACTGGTTTAAAAATATTTTTGTAGGGACCTTTATAAGGGGTAGATTTTTTAAATAATTTTTTTCTTTTTCTTCAATAAATTTTCTCTAAATTCATTTTTTTCAATTATCTTGCCAAAATTAAAAGAAGAAGAATATTATTATTATTGTATTCTGATGTGGTTGTGGGTGTACGTATGTGTGTGTGGCTTTTCGAAGAAGATGTTGCCATTGTATATTTGGTTTTGAATAAAATTAATTAGATGAGTTCTCCAGAAGCCTGTTTGTTATCTATATGGTCCGTTTATAAAATACCGAATATGATTGCTAACAAAAGATACTCAATTATAAAATGAATTTATTGTAATAAGCAGCAGCTAGCTAGAGTTCGGTGAAGGTGTAGGCAATGAGTATATTCGTAGTGAAGTATTTCTATATGTAGATATGGGTATTCACGTTATATTATAATCATCAATATTTATACCCTTCACAACACTGTGGTACAGAGTATTATGTCTTTGTGCATATGTTTGTAACAGGCAAAAATAATCGAGATAGACCCATGGTTCCTTTTGAGTATATGCATAGAATCACTTTCTGAGTCGATTAATGCATGTCCGTCCGTCCATGTATTTTTGTTAACAAAATACAGGTCGCATTTATGATCCGATTTGAAAGAAATTTGGCACAGGTCACTTAATTGGCCCAAGGACGAACCCTATTGGAAAATCGGTTCAGATTTAGATATAGCTCCCATATATATTTTCGTCCGGTTTAAGGTAAATGGTGTACCAAAGTCCCTATATATCTTTTGATTTGCACGAAATTTGACATAGAGTACCAAATTAGGTCCAGAATGATGTGTGCCAAGTTTCGAGAAAATCGGTTAAGATTTAGATGTAGCTCCCATATATATTTTCGTCCAATTTAAGGTAAATGGGGCACCAAAGTCCCTCTATATCCTTCGATTTGCATGAAATTTGGCACAGAGTACTGAATTAGGTCCAGAATGATGTGTGCCAAGCTTCGAGAAAATCGGTTCAGATTTAGATATAGCTCCCATATATAGTTTCGTCTGATTTTAGGTAAATGGGGCACTTAAGTCTCTCTATATCCTTCGATTTGCACGAAATTTGGCATAATATACTGAATTAAGCCTGGAATGATGTCTGCCAAGTTTCGTGAAAATCGGATAAGATTTAGATATAGCTTCCATATATTTGCGTCCGATTTAATGTAAATGGTGCACCAAAGTCCTTATATATCCTTCGATTTGCACAAAATTTGGCATAAAGTACTGAATTAGGCCTAGAATGATGTGTGTTAAGTTTCCTGAAAATTGGTCCAGATTTAGATATAGCTCCCATATATATTTTCGTCCGATTTTATGTAAATGATGCACCAAAGTCCCTATATATCCTTCGATTTGCACGAAATTTGGCATAACGTAATGAATTGAGCCTAGAGTGATGTCAGCCAAGTTTCGAGCAAATCGGTCCTGATTTAGATATAGCTCCCATATATAGTTTCGTCCGATTTTATGTAAATGGTACACCAAAGTCCCTATGTATCCTTCGATTTGCACAAAATTTGGCATAACGTACTGAATTAAGCCTACAGTGGTGTCTGCCAAGTTTCGAGAAAATCGGTCCAGATTTAGATATAGCTCCCTTTTATTATAGAATGATTTTAAATAATTGACGCACCAGGGAACCAGGAACGTTCTGAAATTAGTATAAACTAAGCTGTGACAAGTTTGTTTGAAATCGCTTAATATTTGGATAGAGCTTCCATATATATTTTCGCCCGATTTCAAGTAAATTGGGCATCAAACTCCTCATGTTAGTCAGATTGACATCACATTTTGCACAACGTACAAAATTGAGCATAGAATAACGTAGTTGCGTTTTCTAGAAGTACAGACATAGCCCAACGGATGACCTATTTATATTTGTTTGAAGTCGATTTACATACTTTTGTCCCAGTGTAACAAACACAATGACATGTTTATGTTAATAGTCCTGTTTAATTCACATTTAGATAAATATCACATATTTTATTTCATCCAATTTCATGCTAATAACCCTGTGGTGTGAAACTGTTAAGATAGAGTCTTTACTACTTTCCTTACTGGTTTAAATCCATGACTACCGTAGGCCGTTTAAAAA
>NW_026887634.1:0-8884 GCF_032173495.1 Musca vetustissima | reverse complement strand
CCTTCTGAATAAGGTCTAGAATGATGTGTGCTAAGTTTCGTGGAAATCGGTTCAGATTAATCGGTCCGATTTATGTAAATTGTGCACCAATGACCGTATATATTCTTCAATTAGTACGAAATGTGGCAGAGCCTACTAAATTGAGTCTAGAATGCTGTGTGCTACGTTTCGAGAAAATCGGTTCAGATTTAGACATAGCCCTATATATATTTCGTCCGATTTTATGTAAATGGTGCACCAAAGTCCGAATATATTTTTCGATTTTCACGAAATTTGGCATAGCGTACCGGATTGAGTCTGAATGATGTGTGCTAAGTTTCGTGAAAATCCGTTCAGATTTAGATATAGCTCCCATATATATACTCGTCCGATTTTACTCCTAATGTTTGACAGATTAACACGAAATTTGTGAATATGCAGCCATAGCTTCCATATGTATTTCGATCGGATGTCTGATTGAGATTATTTTTTAACAATGCAGCGTACCGAATAGCGTGTATCAATTTTACTACTAATCGTTTTCCATAAATTTGTCCCATGGTACGCATACGACTCTAAATCTGCCAGAATGAAATTAAATTTATCATAGGTTGCAGGAAGACATGATGATGTTCCTTCGAGGGAACATTGTCATACGATTGTAAGGATACATCTGTATAATACACCCAAAGTGGTGATGGGTATCATATAGTCGGCCCAGTCCGACTTTACTACTTTCATTACTGGTTTTATTCTTATTCGGCAATTAATTGAATGCAGCCTCCTTAATTAGCATTTCCCGTTGCACTATAATGAATTTCTATCAAGAATAACCAGTGATTTCTATCTTTAGCTTTAATATTGGCTGTACTACTTTCATATGAAAATATATCTAGCTACATAAAATAGACATTCTGGCACATCCGTCCCATTCCAACTTAGTGCGAATTCCATTATACAACATTTTCCAAAAAATCTTGCTCTCTCAATCAAATTGTTCAATGAACTGTATTAGGAGATTTTGCTTACTTTATGAAAACATGAAATCAATGTAAACTATAAAATTACTGAGAACATATCCGAACTAGAATTCAAAATCATATTGATGCTATTTCATCATTAGTACCAAAAAATAATTTATTGTTGATATGAAATATCAGCAACGAAATTAAATTTCTTATGAAATCTTTTTGGTCTTCACACAAGGCTACTTGATTTGTGTCTTCCAGGTAAACAGAAAGAGGATTCATTATCTCCATGGGGGAAGTATAGAATGTAATATAAGTTTGGCTTCTGACATCCACATTCTATTATTATCAAAAATATATACTAACTCATATTTAAACCGAACTCATACACTTCTAACTTTTGGCAACGATTTGTCGACAGGACAAAAATATTCATATCTTTATTATTGTTTTTGTTGTGCAATCTTCAAATGAACATATATCATAATACCCATATATGCAATGATCTGCCTTTTATACTATTCCATATCACCAAATCGAATCTCATAGGCAATTCAATTGAATACAAGATTGCTTCTCTATGTGGCGACTATGTTTTTGAGGTTGCAAATTAATTTGTTTACAAGACAACATTTATTTGCATGTGTTGACAGAAAAAATGCCATAAATTTCACTTGTTTTATGTGCTCCATTTATCTCTATATCTCAGTTAATATCCTTAGAAATTGTCCTTTCTAATTTAAATGTCCAAAGTTCAGGATCAATGGCTTGCATTGAAGAGTAAATTTCTAAACAATGGCAAAATGTAAAGGACAATCATAGGGATAAGATTTATGTTCAAGTGGAGGAGACTCATTGTCGATGTGATAACAATGGCAGCAGCAGCAGATGCATATGACCACATACTTATGTATATCTGGAATGGAGTACTCAATATGTGTAGCATGTTTATTATAAATTGCAATCATTGGTTGGTATTTGTGTGAAGTTTATTGTATATTTATTAGTATGAGATAATGACATATAAACATAATGTTGGAAAATAAACCCAAGTGATTTCTATGACAATAAATGATTTTATATTATGTCGGGGAGAGGCATCTAGGAAAATAAATATTTATAGTATTAATATCATTATGACATCATTTATGAACTGAACCTCTCCCGCAAGAGCGATTCAATGTGTTGGTATTGAATAATGCAGCATGGTCCGACGGGGCTGACCATATGATACCCAACATAACTACCTCGGAACTATTATTTTCTGCGCATCTATATACCGCGTCTTGGTAATATTTTACGATATTTGCATCCACTTCATCGATTACGAGTCCAGGGGGCATATTTTCCGAACCTTGTTTTCCCGGGGTGAACATTTACGCCATATCATACAAATTTTTGTCATTTTACTCAAAAAGGTCTTGGGTTATTTGGCCCGCTGAATATCGACCGATCATTATAAAAACAGTCCTTCTAATTATTTGGTCAGATTCCTTGCCCCAAGTGATGTGTTGTGATATTCGGCTGATAATTGTGGGATATAGAGCCGAAGAGCCATTCTTCTAATTAGTTGGCCAGATTCCTTGCCCCGTGTGCTGTGTTGTGATATACGGCTGATAATTGTGGCCTATAGAGCCGTTTTTCACACAAAAGCCCACTTGACCCGATAAATATTGATCGAATATCATGAAAAGAGTCATTCTCGAGAGCGCCGAGAAAAACAGACAGTTTTCGGTAGATTTCTTCCCCTAAATATTTACCGATCATTACCATAAATAATAGGGGTCTCCTTGGCCAGAACTCGTCCTACATGCAAAATTTTTACACTAATCATTGAACACACACTTTCAGTTAATTTAGTAAACTCTTATATATATATATATATATATATATAAATTGGACAATGTAGGCTTATGATGGTCTGCATGTCTTTGTAACATACAATACGAAAGTAGTAGAAAAGGATACCCTCCAACATAGGTATACTGATAGTTACTTGATATGAAGATAAAGGGAACATACCAGAAAGTATACCTATACCGATAATTGTACCGCGCTATTATTCTAAACCATATTATACACCATATAAAAATTTCAACAATTTTAAATGGAAATTTTTTCTAAAAACTCAAACCTCCAAAACGTAGACCGATATTGACAACGCATGGCAGGGAGGAATGTGTATAAAATTCTCAACATAATGTAATTTAGAGGGCCATCACCAACGTACACAGGATTTATTTCGGCGGTTAGATCGGAATTGTATGAAATTTGGCAAAGGTCACTTATTTGGCCCAAGAACGATATTTATTAAAATTGGGAAAATCGGTTTAGATTTAGATATAGCTCCCATATATATTTTCGTCCGATTTAATGTAAACGATCCCTATATATCTTTCGATTTGTTTCGATAAGTTTCCTGAAAATCGGTTCAGATTTGGATATAGCTCCCATATATATTTTCGTCCGATTTAATGTAAACGATCCCTATATATCTTTCGATTTGTTTCGATAAGTTTCCTGAAAATCGGTTCAGATTTGGATATAGCTCCCATATATATTTTCTTTCGATTTAAGGTAAATGGTTTACCAAAGTCCCTATTTACCTTTCGATGTGCACGAAATTTGGCACGGCGTAGTGAATTAAGTCTAGAATGATGGGTGTCAAGTTTCCTGAAAATCGTCTCAGATTTGGATATAGCTCCCGTATATATTTTCGTTCGATTTGTACGAAATTTGGCATAGCGTACTGAATAAAGTCTAGAATGATGTGTGCTCCCATATATATTTTCGTCCGATTAATTGTAAATGGTATACCAAAGTCCCTATACATCTTTCGATTTGGATGAAATTTGGCATAGCGTACTAAATTTGGTGTAGAATGATGTGTGTTAAGTTTCCTGAAAATCGGTTCAGATTTAGATATAGCTCCCATATATATTTTCGTCCGATTCTATTTAATGTTGTACCAAAGTCCCTATATATGTTTGGATTTGCACGAAATTCGGCCTTCAGTACGGTAGGCCAAATTTCGTGTATCATTCTAGACTTTATTCAGTTAAGTTTCGTGAAAATCGGTTAAGATTTAGATATAGCTTCCATATATCTTTCCGTCCGAGTTTATGTAAATAGTTTGCTAAAGTCCCTATATATATTATTCTATTTGCACGAAATTTGGCATAGCGTACTGACATAAGTCTAGAATGATGTGTGTTATGTTTCCAGAAAATCGGTTCAGATTTAGATAAAGATCCCATATATATCTTCCTATATATACTTCGAATTGCACGAAAATTGTGTATAGCGTACTAAATTAAGTCTAGAATGGTGTGTGCTAAGTTTCGTGGAAATCGGTTCAGAATTAGATAAAGCTCCCATATATATTTTCGTCAGATTTAATAGAAATGGTGCACCAAAGTTCTAATATATCTTTCGTTCAATTTCATATCAGTGTTCTTTCTAAAATGCGACGTCTGGAGACTATGTAGAATATACACAAAGTGGTGAAGGGTATCATATAGACGGCCCAGTCCGACTTTAGTACTATCCTTACTGGTTTCATATCGATATCTCCCGAAGGTGGAAAGGTTACATCAGATTGCTAAATCATATTACAGTTCCATACTTTGTAGGGTATAAACTGACAATTTCGAGTACAGAATATTGCCCTACTATGGTGGAATACTGCTATATTTATAAATTGGGGTGGAGCTATTTGGTACCCAATAAAAAAGAAACATTTGTAGTGGAGGCATTTGGTTCCCCATTAAAACCCAATGTATTAATTTCAGCGAATTTAGTTGAAAACGCGATCAAGAACCCCAAAATAATATGGGAGCTATCCTTAAATATGGGCTATTCCTGAACATAAACCGATATAGCCCATCTTCGAACTTGACCTGTCTGCAGACAAAAGACAACTCTATGCTAAATTTTGGCGATCTATCTCAATTCGTTTATGGGCTATATAGAACTTATAGGTCAGAAATAATATTGCGATGAGTTACAAACGGATAAACAAATGCACTGATGTAGCGAAAAAAGAATGAAAATGGGGGTAACCTTATATGGGAGCTATGCCTAAACGGGGACCGATGTAGCTCATCTTCAAACAAAAGACAAATCTATGCGAAATTTCGGCACCCCATCTAAATTCCTTCAGAAGATAGCGTGATTAAAACAGACGGACGGACTTGGCTAGATCGTCTTAGAATTTTACACTGATCAATAATATATATACTTTATAGGGTCGGAAATGAATATTTCAATGAGTTACAAACGGAATAAAAAGTGGGTTATATGAGGGCAAAAAGAGGACAATACTAATAATTTTTGGTAGAGATATTCTATCATATAGTTTTTTGTGGGGAAATTTGGTACCCAATAAGAACGCTATGTACCAAATTTCAGCGAAATCGTTTGAAAAACACGCTCAATCAGCCCAAAGTACCGAATAATGGGAGATAACCTTAAATGTTTAAACATGTGCCAATATAGCCCATCTTCGAATTTGACCTGCCTGTAGACAAAATACAAGTCTATGCAAAACGTTGGCGATCTATCCCAGTTCGTTTAGAGGCTAAAGTGATTACAACAGACAGACGAAGATGGCTTAATAGTCATAGAATTTTACGCTGATCAAGAATATATATATAGCATTTCCACATTAAATGAAACCTTTTACAAATTAAATGAACCCTTTTCCAAATTAAATGAACCCTTTTCCAAATTAAATGAAACCTTTTCCAAATTAAATGAAACCTTTTCCAAATTAAATGAAACCTTTTCCAATTAAAATGAAACCTTTTACAAATAGAATGAAACTTTTTACAAATGGAATGAAACCTTTTACAAATAGAATAAAACTTTTTCCAAATTAAATGAAACCTTTATTCTTACCCAAGGAAATATAATATTTGCACTAATTTTAAACCAATATTTGAAAATAAAATCAAAGAATATTAACAAATATAGTTGTATGGCTATGTAATTAACATAAATATTCTTTAATTCGGTGTGATTTCATTTAATATCTTTACTACATAAAACTAAATAAGTAGTAATACAAACTGGGGTATTTCTTGACATTTTAATAAATAAATATTTAAGAACAAGAATTGAATACCCGGTCCTAAATGCGAAATACACATTTGACTTAATAAATTGTTGATGATAAGGTAACTGCTTATCTTAATGAAGGGGTTCCCGACTTGCAGCTTGTGAGATTTTCAAAACCATGTTCATAACGTAGTTAGAACAATCTTGCCGAGTAAGATTTTGAATACTTCGCTCGATTACATCAACAATGTTATGTTCCATTGAAACGTCACACAGCTCAGTTCTTGCACATAACTTTATTTTTGAAAATGCATTTTCGATTGGATTTAGCATTGGAGAATAAGGCGGTAAGAATTTTTTATGTCATGTCGCTTGTGTATTTGAGCGTTATTTTCCAACTTTATAAATAATTTAAATCTGTCTGCATTGTCACTGGAATTAGAATCTATGGTGTGATGTACAACTCCCGCGTTGTTTATTGCTGCAATTATAGTGACATTACGACCTCTGACCGTAGGCAACACAATGTGTGCTCTTGTTCCTTGTCTTGAACGGGGTTGGGTTCTTCGTATGTGAAGATTAAATCCACACTCATCAATGAATATTAATTTTTCTCTTTGTTGGGGTATCCATTTTGTAAAGTTTTGAGCATATTTTTGTCTCAAGCCTAATGTTCTGGAGTCATTCATTCGTTCTATTTCAATAGTGGCCATCTTCAACGTAATTTTTAATTTCCGTAATCCATTTTCTATGCAGCTTGTGGAAATATTTATATCAATTTCTCTCAACAGTTTAGTTTTTATGGCTTTGAGGGTAATTCCAGGTTGACTTTCTATATAGAACTCGATCAGACTTAAAACTTGTTGTATCAAAAACTTAGTTCTATCTCCTCCACGCTTATTTTCCTTCAATGTTCCAAAATTTTGTTTGTATCTTCTTATAAATGTTTTTCGGAATTTATTTTTATGCAGGTTAAATTTGCAGCCTCGGAAATGGTTCTCCCCTCTTCATAGAATTTAAATAATAACAATTTCATAACTTTTGTTATTTTGTTATACTGACCCAATTTGTTTCGGGGTCTTGTAGATGTAGCTTCGGTAGGTTCTGGAGCATTTCCACTTGCAATACTTGGCGAGGATATTGATTCTTCCTCAGGTTCCCAAGCTAAAATCAGGTTCGCATTTATTTTAAACGTTGCTATTTTTAAATATAGTGAACTTTCGATAATGTGAACATCCAAAACAGTCAACTCTCGACAATGTGAATAATTGCAAACAATATTTTGGAACATTGAAGGAAAATAAGCGTGGTGGAAATAGAATTAAGTTGTTGACACCACAAGTTTTAAGTCTCATCGAGTTCTATATAGAAAGTCAACCTGGAATTACCCTCAAAGCCATAAAAACTAAACTGTTGAGAGAAAATGATATAAATGTTTCCACAAGCTGCATAGAATATGGATTACGGAAATTAACAATTACGTTGAAGATGGCCACTATTGAAATAGAACGAATGAATGACTCCAGAACATTAGGCTTGAGACAAAAATATGCTCAAAACTTTACAAAATGGATACCCCAACAAAGAGAAAAATTAATATTCATTGATGAGTGTGGATTTAATCTTCACATACGAAGAACCCAAGCCCGTTCAAGACAAGGAACAAGAGCACACATTGTGTTGCCTACGGTCAGAGGTCGTAAGGTCACTATAATTGCAGCAATAAACAACGAGGGAGTTGTACATCACACCATAGATTCTAATTCCAGTCACAATGCAGACAGATTTAAATTATTTATAGAGTTGGAAAATAGCGCTCAAATACACAAGCGACATGACATAAAAAATTTGATCGAATCCAAAAGATGCAACCTTAAATTCTTACCGCCTTATTCTCCAATGCTAAATCCAATCGAAAATGCATTTTCAAAAATAAAATTATGTGCAAGAGCTGAGCTGTGTGACGTTTCAATGGAACATAACATTGTTGATGTAATCGAGCGAAGTATTCAAAAGCTTACGCGGCAAGATTGTTCTAACTACGTTATGGACTTGGTTTTGAAATTCCCACAAGCTGCAAGTCGGGAACCCCTTCATTAAGATAAGCATCTTATCATCAACAATTTATTTAGTCAAATATGTATTTCGCATTTAGGACCGGGTATTCAATTCTTGTTCTTAAATATTTATTTATTAAAATGTCAAGAAATACCCCAGTTTGTATTACTATTTATTTAGTTTTATGTAGTAAAGATATTAAATGAAATCACACCGAATTAAAGAATATTTATGTTAATTACATAGCCATAAAACTATATTTGTTAATATTCTTTGATTTAATTTTCAAATATTGGTTAAAAATTAGTGCAAATATAATATTTCCTTAGATAAGAATAAAGGTTTCATTTAATTTGGAAAAAGTTTCATTCTATTTGTAAAAGGTTTTATTTCAATTGGAAAAGGTTTCATTCTATTTGTAAAAGGTTTCATTTCAAGTGGAAAAGGTTTCATTTAATTTGGAAAAGGTTTCATTTAATTTGGAAAAGGTTTCATTTAATTTGGAAAAGGTTTCATTTAATTTGGAAAAGGGTTCATTTAATTTGTAAAAGGTTTCATTTAATGTGGAAATGCTATATATATATATACTAAATAGGGTCGGAAATGATAATTTACCCTCCATACATAATTCCCACAGCCGATTTTTCTAAATTTCCAATTTGTGCATGGTGTAAGAAAATTGCAGATACTCAGGTTGGGGACATTAATATGAAGGAAATTAAGTGACAACATTTTAGGGTGGCTATATATAAAGGTGGACCTATATTATTAATATCATACTGTTGGTACCCAGTGAAAATCTCGAATTTTGCAAACAAAAC
>NW_026887633.1:0-9083 GCF_032173495.1 Musca vetustissima | reverse complement strand
ACATTCTACAGGAGTAAATATATATGCCATTGAATAAAAATTTCGTCATTTTTTTGACTGATCTTTATCAAAACATGCATGCTTATTCTCTGGCCCGATCCCCTTCTCCATGCAAAAATTCGCGGTGTTTGGGCCATAATTGCGGCCTCTGAAGCGACCAGAAAAACCGACAAAAAATGTTTTTGGTCCACTTCTTCCCCTAAATATTAACCGATCTTTTCCAAAAACAATAGGGGTCTTCATTGGCCAGAACCCATCCTACATGCTAAATTTCGTGAAGATTGGTCCATAACTGTGGCCTGTATCGTGCTTACAAATTATAATGGACAGACGGACGGACGGACACACATGTCTAGATCGACTCAGCTAGTCGAGATATGACGATCGGTATATATTAAAGGTGGGTCTAGGACCAATATTTCGCGGCGTTACAAACATTTGGGCCTGCACAAAGCTATAATACCCTGACAACATAGTTGTGTAGTACATAAAAATCTTTAAATATTCTTTAAAAAATTCACGCCTCTGTTGGTCCCTAAAAAATATTCTTTTTCCACTTTCCATTTCTAGATTTTGAGTTATACAATTTCCATTTCATTTTGTTAATTTTCCTCTTTGGTTCATTGCCTTACTTTGGTTTGTTGTGTCGTTTTTTTTTACTCTTTGAGGAAATAATTTCTGTAACGCTTTGTTTTTGTCGTTGTTGTTTATACAACTAAAAAATTGCATAGTAGTTCACATATAAATTTGATGGCTTGGTTGTCTCTTCTTGAATTTCCTTATGAGGAGGTGTTGATTTAATAGTTTTATTGTTTTTGTCAGTTCGAAGCAGCAACAACGCCAACTAAATACCTCACACACTCACTCAGTGACTTCAGTTTAGACGACTGTTTAGGAGTCTCACCAAATTGTGGTTTTCAGACCATAAAATATTGTCGTTATCTACTAAAAAAGTCAACAAATTGTTTCATACTCGTACTATATAGCGTGTTTTTATTGTTAGTATTTTTTGGCTTTTGTTTTTATTGCACATTTTGTTGTTTTTTATTTGAGTTTGTTGCTATTTGCTGATGATGGTGCAACGGTGGCTTCAACTTGTTGCATAGTCGACCGTGTGCGTTGGTCTTCATCACTTCATATATGTGGCAATATGTTACTATGTACATTGCGGGTAGTAGTCGGAGCAGATGTTGTTGTTTTTGTTGCTGTTACTATTATTGTTGCAGAGTTTTGTTGTAGTTTGTTTTTTGTAGTGTGTGTTTTTATTGTTACTTGAACTCGAACTTTTTGTATGTTTGACTGACTATGGCTATGGTGCTATTATTGCAACAGCCGAACATACCGAATGCCAAAAACAATAGAAATGTTTTTTTTAATAGCTTAGTAGGGAAGGATGCCGATAATCGAAATGAATAAAAAAATATAAACAAATGTTATGATTAATATGTAAATATAATTTAACAGACATGTTTGTATCTTAAGTCTTTTGTTTAAAAAAATTTGTATAGGCTCAAAATAATTGCGGATTTAGAAAAACATTAAAGGGCCAACACAAGCTTGGTTTTTATAAATAATATTTTTAAAGGGCCAACAGAGGATTGATTTTTTAAATATTCTTTTTATAAAGACCAACAGAGGCGAGAATTTGTCAAAGAATATTTTCTAAAGAACTAACAAAGGCGTGTATTTTTTAAAGAATATTATCTAAAGAACCAAAGGAGGCGTGGATTTTTTAAAAAAATATTTTCTAACGAACTAACAGAGGCGTTAATTTTTTAATGAATATTTTCTAACGAACCAACAGAGGCGTTCTTTTTTAAATGAATATTTTCTAAAGAACCAACAGAGGCGTGGATTTTTTTAAAGAATATTTTCTAAAGAACTAACAGAGGCGTTAATTTTTTAATGAATATTTTCTAAAGAACCAACAGAGGCGTGGACTTTTTTAATGAATATTTTCTAAAGAACCAACAGAGGCGTGGACTTTTATAAAGAATATTTTCTAAAGAACCAAAAGAGGCGTGCATTTTTATACCCTTCACCACACTGTGGTACAGGGTATTATGTCTTTGTGCATATGTTTGTAACAGGCAAAAATAATCGAGATTGACCAATGGTTCCATTTTGAGAATCACTTTCTGAGTCGATTTATGCATGTCCGTCTGTCCGCCCATCTGATTTAGATATAGCTCCCATATATATCTTCGTCCGATTTAAGGTAAATGGTGCGCCAAAGTCCCTATATATCATTCGATTTGCACGAAATTTTGCATAGCGTAATGAATTAGGTGTATTAAGTTTCCTGAAAATCGGTTCAGATTTAGATATAGCTCCCATATATATTTTAAATGGTGTACCAAAGTCCCTATATATCTTTCGATTTGCACGAAATTTGGCATAGCGTAATGAATTAGGTCTAGAATGATGTGTGTTAAGTTTCCTGAAAATCGGTTCAGATTTAGATATAGCTCCCATATATATTTTCGTCCGATTTCAGATAAATGGTGTACCAAAGTCCCTATATATCTGTCGATTTGTACGAAATTTGGCATAGCGTACTTAATTATACCCTACACAACTATGTTGTCAGGGTATTATAGCTTTGTGCAGCCCCAAAAGTTTGTAACGCCGCGAAATATTGGTCCTAGACCCACCTTTAAGTATACCGATCGTCATATCTCGACTAGCTGAGTCGATCTAGACATGTGTGTCCGTCCGTCCGTCTGTCCATTATAATTTGTAAACACGATACAGGCCACAGTTATTGACCAATCTTCATGAAATTTTGCATGTAGGATAGGTTCTGGCCAATTAAGACCCCTATTGTTAGGCCCCTATAATATTTAGGGAATGAAATGGACCAAAAAATTTATTTTTGTCTGATTTCCTGGTCGCTCCAGAGGTCGCAATTATGGCCCAAATATCACGAATTTTTAAAAGGAGAAGGGGATCGGGCCAAAGAAAAAGCATGTCTGTTTTGCTAAACATCGGTCAATATTTAGACCTTGACTTTTCTGTGAAAGAATGACAAAATTTTTATTCTATGGCATATATATTTATCCCTGAAAAACATAGACCCGAGAGGTTGATATTATATCCAAGAGGAGTGGTTGACCTTTAAATTAATACCAATTATATTGCTGTGTGTACTAGGATGTGGGAGTCTATAATTTTCGATGGTGTGTGTTTGTGTGTTTTTTTTCGAGTCGATCTATAGGCCACAATTGAAAGCCGAACATCACAACACAACCCACGTTGAAGGGAATCTGGACAAGTAATTAGAAAAGCTTTATTGAATATTAGTAATTTTTGTTGACCTCTAGGCGGTCAAGAGTATGCAAATATAGCGAAATATTACCATAGCTCAGACTTTAGTGCCACAGAAAGTTAGATTTTCGTGGATGTTGTTTAGGATATTATACGGTCGGACCCGTCTGACTATACTGCTCCGCTCACTGGTTTTAAGTCAACAGAATCCTGGATTTTTTAAAGAATATTTTAAAAAGACAAACAGAGGCGTGGATTTTCTAAAGAATATTTTTAATGGGCCAACAGAAGCGACGATATTTTCAAGAGTATGTTTTAAGAATATTTTTTAAAAGATCAACAGAAGCGTGGATTTTTTTATACAATATTTTTTAAAGGAGCAACAGAAGTGTGGAATTTTTTAAGAATGATTTTTAAGGACCAAAAGAAGCGTGGATTTTTTCAAGGGCAACAGAAGCCTTATTTTTTTTAAAAAAGATCAACAGAAGCTTGGAGTTTTTAAGGAATATTTTTTAAAGGAAGGAGCTCGAATTTTTTAAATTATATTTTTAAGGACCAACAGAAGCTTGCAGTTTTTAAGGAATATTTTTTATAGGACCAACATAAATCCGATTTATTTTAAATGATATTTTTTAAAGGACCAACAGAAGCCTGGGTTTTTAAAAAGACCAAAAGAAGCCTGGGGTTTATAAAGGACCAGTAGAAGCCTGATTTTTTAAAGGACTAACAGAAGCCTGAATTTTTAAAGGAGCAACAGAAGCCTGGGGTTTTAAAAAGAATAACAGAAGTCTGGATTTTTTAAATTACCAACAAAAGCGTGGGTTTTTTAAAAATATTTATTAAAGGATAAAAAAGCATTGATTTTTTAAATAATAATTTTTGAAAGACAAATGGAAGCGAGGATATTTTAAATAATATTTTTAAAGGACCAACAGAAGCGGCGATTTTTTCAATATTATTTTTTTAAGGTCCAACATACAGGGTTGCCCATATTCGACGGACCCATGTTTTTTTGTTAATCAAAGAAAAAAAAATTTGGCGGTTGGCAATGTAAAGCATTTAATTTGTTCGAAGTAGATTTGTTTACATCAATTTTTGAATATGATATCTCCCAAATGGCCGCCTCTGGCATTAATGACGTATTGTGCCCTTTTTGCTGCATTTTCTATCGTTTTTGCCAACATTTCGGCCGGAATATCGGCTATTTCTTCACGAATGTTGTCCTTGAGCTCTTCTACAGTCCTTGGCTTGTTAACGTAAACCTTTGACTTCAAATATCCCCACAAGAAGAAGTCAGGCGGCGTCAAATCGGGCGAACGCGGTGGCCAGTCCAAATCACCACGTTGCGACCTCAAACGGCCCGGAAACAAATTCTTCAGAAAATCGATTGTTATGCGACTTGTGTGCGGTGAAGCGCCGTCTTGTTGAAACCAGAACTGCCTCATACGCTTTCGACGAATAATTGACATCACAAAATTGGTCATCATGTCGCGATAACGCTCCTGATTGATGGTAATAGCATGGCCATTTTCATTTTGGAAGAAAAACGGCCCAATGACCGTTTTCGCATTAACGCCGCACCAAACTGTGACTTTTTCGTCATGAAGAGGCACTTCTTGAATCTCCTGAGGATTTTCAGTGGCGTAAGAACAGCAATTTTGCCTATTTACGGTCCCATTCAGTGTGAAATGGGCTTCATCGTTCCAAAATTGCTCGTCATCTTCGGCCATTTCGATGACTCTTTGGGCCCATTCCAATCGACGAGGCTTGTCCGCAGGCAGCATTCTTTGCGTCAATTGAATTTTGTATGGGAACAAATGCAAATTAATGCGAATAATCCGTTGTAAAGTGGACCCAGCCATGCCCAACTACTGAGATCGGCGTTTTTGGGATGTTCTTGGGGACCTCTCAATACTGGCTCGTACGGCAGCGATATTCTCGCCCGAATATGGGCAACCCTGTAAGCGTGGATTTTTAAAGAATATTTTTGAAAAGATCAACATAAGTGCCAATTTTTAAAGAATATTTTTGAAAAGATCAACAGAAGCGTCGATTTTTAAAGAATATTTTTTTTAAGGACAGAAGAAGCTGATTTTTTAACCTTCCTTTTAATAAGTTTATGTTTTAAGTCTTTTGATTTTTCTCATTTCTATCAATAGTTCTTACGCGGAGCCTTTCTCCCAATACCTATATGATCTTTATCATGCATCATTTTTTGTTTTATACATCCTGTAATATTCGGAAAAATACAATAACTCCACGAGTACTTGAACGAATATGTGAGAAACTTGCGGTCGCATACTGCTCTTCTGCCACTCTCTAAGAGTGGTAATAAATATTACCTTCGCATTCGCTTGAATTCGAAAATAAACCTGCAGCAACATAATGTTGCATCTTATAGATGCTGCTCTATGAGGCAATTGTAATTCCATTTGTAAGGGGGTTGGGGGGGAGGATACTACTATTCAGCTATGGTTCAACGGTTAGGAAGTCAAACTTTTGAAGCGCCAATGAAAATGTTGTTGTTTGCCATTGGTTTGCAGATGATGCTATTGTGGTTGTTGTTGTCGTCATTATGGCTATATCAGATGCATCTTCACTGAATGGTGTTGCATGGTGTTTCCTTGAGATAATTCCGCTTTTTGTTGTTGTTTGTTTCTTGTTTGATGTTGGATGCATACAACAAAAACCTGCAGTTTTATCATTGAACGAATGTTAACCTGTTGTTGTTGTGGTTGTTGGCTGCGGGGAGACCAACGTGGAAGAGGATCAAAAGTGAAGAAGATGACGTTGCATGTAGTTTTTGTTGTTGTAAAACATACATCCCCAATGCAAATGATACAAAGGCCAAGCTGCCCACAGATGAATGTCGAATATGCATAAAGGCAATTCTGCTGGTATTTTGGATGTTTGGCAAGTTTCTGTTTTGTGGCATTGTTGGTTTGTCTGCCGCATTTTATTTTTGGCGGGCAATCTGATTCCCGGCCATTGTAAATTAAAATTTCATGATTTTTGGCAGTCGGACTAAAGACAATTGAAGGCTCCTCTTGAGTTTTGGGGGGAGGTTTTTTCTCTGTTTGAGTGCTTCAAGAGTTGTGGTTGGTTACACGATCAACATTATTTCTGTTTTTGGTGGAGCTGACAGTGGTTTCCTGTAAATGATTATGCAATAGTAGCTTCTTGGCTGATGCAGAAGAAGATCAACAAAAATAAAAGCAGTAAAAAATCGAAAAAAACGATGACATACAAAAAAAAAAGTAACCACACAGTGAAAATCATGTTTTAATACCTCTGCACCCAGATGTACAGCCGATGCTTGGTCTTGGTGTTACAGGCACTTGGTGAGCCTTGACGATGATGCTGCTGAACAAGTGTGCTTGCTTTTTGGTTACTTATCTAACTTCCGTGTCACATCTTCATATTGGAATGGTACGTTCGGTCGGTGGGTCTGCCGGTCGTTCGTTCGTGTCTTTTATTGTTAACATTTCTCTCGCTCTGTATTTGTTTTGTAGGCTTCAATTAAGGCATCTTTTTTTCGTTAAATTGTGGTAATAAATTTTGGGTTTGTCGTCTTCTTGTTTGCGCTGTGTGTGTGAATGTGGTATCAGGTTTTGTTCCAGATGTATTGGAATTGGTGTTGGGGGAATTTTGCAAACGAAAATATTACATAATACAGGATGAGGTGAAAAAAGTGGCATTTAAGGAAACAGGTCAAATGTCTGTGTTTTTTCTGAAGGGAGGAAAGAGTCAGGAATTTTGCAGGAAAATAATTCAAAAATGAAAATAACTGTAAACAAGCGACTTTGCTAAAAACATACCAAATTTGTGATTTTCGCAGGCTACGATTTTCCGATTGTTTTGTTGCAGATGTTTAGTTAGCATCGATGGGAAAATTGCTCAATTTCGATGAAAAATTTAAATATATTGACATTGCTCAGTATATTTTGGAAGGGCTTAAGTCCAGTATAACGTGCAAATGATATGTGACTCAAATCCGTCGGAAAAGGCCTGTTTTTTATACCCTTCACCACACTGTGGTACAGGGTATTATGCCTTTGTGTCTGTCTGTCCGTCGATGTATTTTTGTGAACAAAGTACAGGTCGCGGATTTTTAAGGAATATTTCTATACCCTTCACCACACTGTGGTACTGGGTATTATGTCTTTACGCATGTCCGTCTGTCCGTCCGTCCGTACGTCCATGTATTTTTGTGAACAAAGTACAAGTCGCATTTATGAACCGATGTGGATGAAATTTGGCATAGGTCACATATTTGGCCCGAGGACGAAACCTATTGAAATTGGGAAAAATCGGTTCAGATTCAGATATTGTGAACAAAGTACAAGTCGCATTTATGAACCGATGTGGATGAAATTTGGCATGGGTCACTTATTTGGCCCGAGGACGAAACCTATAGCTCCCATATATATTTTCGTCCGATTTAATGTAAATGGTCAACCAAAGTCACTCTAGCGTCTAAACGAGTTGAGATAGATCGCCAAAATTTTGCACAGAGTCGTCTTTTATCTGCAGGCAGGTCAAGTTCGAAGATGGGATATATTGGTCCACGTTTAGGCATAGCTCCCATATAAGGGTACCCCCCAATTTTACGTATTTTGGGGTTCTTGAGCGCGTTTTTCAACCGAAATCGCTGAAAGTTGGTACATTGAGTTGCTATTGGGTACCCAATTTCTCCACAAAAAAAATTATACATATAGATCCATTTTTTCTGGTAGCCCCCCTATATGGGTATCCCCCAAATGTCGGTATTTTGGGGTTCTTGAGCGCGTTTTTCAACCGAACTCGCTGAAATTTGGTACATTTGGTTCTTATTGGGAGCCAAATATCTCCACTAAAAATTATAAATATAGGTCCAATTTTTCTGGTAGTCCCAACCAAAGTCCCTATATATCTTTCGATATGCACGAAATTTGGCATAGCGTAATGAATTAGGTCTAGGATGATGTGTGTTAAGTTTCCCGAAATCGGTTCAGATTTAGATATAGATTCTATATCTGACCAAATGAAAAATTTAGTATCGGTTGCAGAATGGCATGTTTATTGGTCCAATTTCATTTTACTGGTCCTTTAAAAATGCGACGTCGGTTCGGATTCATCTGTTAAATATACACAAAGTGGTGAAGGGTATCATATAGTCGGCCCCGTCCGACTTTACTACTTTCCTTACTGGTTTAAAATACCAACAGCAGCGTGGATTTTTAAAGGGTCAACAGAAGCGTGGATTTTAACAGAATATTTTTTTAAAGAACCATCAGAGGCGTGGGTTTTTTGAAGAATATATTTTAAAGCTTCAATAGAGGCGTGGTTTGTTTGAAGAACATTTTTTAAAGCACCAATAGAGGCGTGGATTTTTTAACTATCAACAGAAGCCTAGATTTTTAAGAATATTTTTAAAGGACCAATAAACGCCTTAATTTTTTTTAATAATTTTTTTAGTGGAAAAAAAAGCGTGAACAAATGTATTTAGTAAAGGACCAATATATGTGTGGAATTTAATGTCTTCAGTATTATGACTAATTAGGCTATATACACTTTGATACGGGAAAAATGTGTCTGATCGAAATATTGGTTTCAGACTCCATGTTGTTGGGGCAAATCCGTTTCAGACAATTTGGAGTCGATTTACAAATGTCCGCAAGTGTGTCTTCGGGCAGTATAATCGGCTGGTGCGCACAAATAACTCTCAAAGGGAGAACCGATTTCATCCAAACTTTGCAAATGGTAATATTCCTTCCAAACTTAGTTCAAGTACCAAGATGGGGTATATCGACCCACTCCTTCTGGTACCTCCCCAC